>NW_013668313.1:59870-73666 GCF_000517525.1 Limulus polyphemus
TGATGACTTGGCAAACGGTCATACCAAGAAAGTTACGGGAAGTTGTGCTGCGTCAATCCCATGATACTTTAACAGGAGGACATCTTGGAATTAAGAAGACATTGAGTCACCTACGACAAAGATTTTACCGGATAGGTATGAGGCGAGATGTGGAAGAATGGTGCAGAACATGCAGTACATGTAGTGCTAAAAGGGGACCCAAGCATAAGGGACGTCCACCTTATGAAGAGTTGCCTGAGAATGTGTCGGAGTTTATGAAAGTGTTATCGGAACGGATGGATGATATTCACCATCAAGTGCGTTCAAACTTGAAAACGTCTGCTGATTGATGAAGCTATCTTATGATAAGAGATCTACTGAAGTCAGCTTTGAACCAGGAGACAAGGTGTGGTTGTATAATCCCAGGAAGAACAAAGTGAAGTCTCCTAAGTTGTCTTCTCCATGGGAAGGCCCATATGACATAGTGGATCGTCTCTCAGACGTGACTTTCCAGATAAAATGTGGTCGGCGAGGTAAGCTAAACGTGGTTCATGCCAACAGGCTTTGGCATTATCATGGTCCAGGACATTTCAGTTGGGACGAAGTGAACAAAGGAACAAATGACGCTGCTGAAGACTTGTCACCCGAAAAAGCCACTGTTGAAGAAGAAACTATTCAGTTTTGGGAAGAGAAATGGTGAAGCTCTTGATGAAGTTACTACCACTGATGTGACTGTTACTGACGATAGGACATTTCCTGATGAAGCAGATGAACCCCACGTGAAGCAGAAGCCAACGAGACAGAGACCAGTACGGAAGAAGATACGTCCCGTAAAATTAAAAGACTTTGTTGAATTGAAATTTTGTGTTTGTAATTCTGTACATTTAATTAAGTTATTGTTAATTGTTATTGGTTTAATGTAAGTGGCTGTTGTTTGGGATGAACAATACTAAGGAGGGGGCAGTGTTGCATCAGCGAGGTCATGTGACTGGTATCATGCCACGTCCTTCTCAAACCTTCATGAATTGTCGGGAGACTACTAGATTGGGGGTAGTCTGGTATATATAAGACGGTCACAACATGACGGAACAGTGTGTGTAATTGAACTGAGTATTGTTTAAGTCGAGCACGTGAGACGTTCGTTGAGAATTATAGTGTTTGTTATAGCGCGACTGTTAAAATTAAGTGTATCGCAAAGTTATATTCAGAAAGAATAAACCAGTTTTATTTAAGAAAGGACTTGTGTCGCTAAAGTTTCGTCAGAACGAATTTACGGGAAATTAACTAACGACTGGAGGCGTAACAATATATATATACATATATATATATTTTGAGCTAAAATTTCTATTGTTATACTAACTATACTTAGGCCTAAATATAAGTTGGGACAAATAATACATAGAAAAACCATATTTATATAATAGGCAATAGATGGTTATATACCATTACTGTGGACTT
This sequence comes from Limulus polyphemus, assembly GCF_000517525.1. Taxonomy (NCBI): domain Eukaryota; kingdom Metazoa; phylum Arthropoda; class Merostomata; order Xiphosura; family Limulidae; genus Limulus; species Limulus polyphemus. The sequence goes on from NW_013668313.1 coordinate 61,308, forward strand.
GATCACCTGATGTTACTTGTGTACCTTCATTACAATTTATAAATTAATAATTAATTTAATCTTCCTAATACAGTCTGCTCTGATGAAAAGCATGCAGGGTTTTTTATTATAAAAATTCCTCCTTTTTTCTGTTTTATGTTTAGAATACAGAGGGTTGAGTGTGCTACATCAACTTGTAGTTGAATGGAATGTATCAGAACTACATTTTGGGATTGCTTGGCATTTTGTACGTACTGAGATGCCATAACAAACCAATGACTTTTGGGAAAGGTATTTAACAGCTTTTTTTATGCAAGGTATTCAGAGACTTGAGATTTTAGAATTTTCAAGATGAGGATATCCCTTAAACTTAATTCCATTGTAAAAGAAAGGAATGTGGACCAACTTGGGGCACCAGGACCATCCGAAAAGACCTGAAACAGTAATACTCTAGCCATGATAAGTAAAGTGCATTACCTTGTAACAGGTGAGAATCCACAAACATAGAGATCAGTAGCAAAAACCATTCACATACCTCAAGTAACAGTACTTGAAACATAACCAAAAAACTATTTATATACCTCAGGCAACAGTTCCGAACATAATCAAGAAGTATCTCCATTTGAAAACAAGGCTAAAAAAGTATGGGCTCACCAAGATAGGCTTTCACTCATATCTTTCTTTTAACTATTGCATACCTCAAGCAGCTGGAAAATGAAATGGGTATTCATGCTATGAAGACATAAAGGACATGTTGCCATGTGCAGCTTCAACTGTGTGATCAGACTTTTGAAACAAGCACTGGAAAACCTTTGTTCTGGAACACTGAACAGATTGTGGAAATACTTGGAGAGGAATGGTATGCTTTGGATGTGACAGCCTTATGATAGAGCCTATTATAATGGAAACTGTCCTGCAGGGCTATTGTCAAGATTCATGGTTACGTAGACTGTAATGATGCTGAGATGCTACAGAATCATTTAAATATAATGTATTCAACCTTTGTATATGAAGCTTCATACTTAAAGCCTTCTGGAAGGTGGGTATCAGACATGTATGTATATGTGTGTGAGCATTATTTACTACAACATACCTGTATATATATATGTATATAATCTGTATATATTTATTTCTTGTTTATTTAAAGAACCTTTTATCTACATATACCTTGAATAGTCAAATAAATCTTTACCTACTTCATAAAAACAGTGTATCAATTGAGATTTGTAATTATATGTCATATGCTCCTCACAATATAACTTAATGAAAGACCACTCAAATATTCATATAATATTTTGCGTATATATATATGTGTGTATATATATATATATATATATATATATATATATATCTATAAAAATGAAAACATGTATTTACATCTGATTAATGTTGATTTTGTATTACACTGTTAGTTTACCCAATGCTCTGGGAACTATGTCACATCTGAAGTTTCTGTCAGTAGAAGGTAACCCAATGAAAAGCATTCGAAGAGATGTAATTCAGGTGAGCAAAAACGTCTGAAATATATTGGCAACTTTGTAAGGTGTCGTAAATATTTATGTGATGAATTAAGTCAGTGGTTATATTGCAAAAGAAATGTAGCATCAAATATGCTTTACTTAATTTAAAATTAAACTTTTTTCATTTTGGACAAAATTCCATCTCTTAAGAACAATATTAATTCCCAGAAATAGAATAATTAGAACTTGTTTTCTTTTCTAGCATCATCTAAATATAACTGGAATTATTTTTCGTAATTGTTATTGTTAACATGAAACCAAATGATATTTTTGTTCTAGAAAGATCACACATTGGAAAGCAAGTATGTTTTATTTCTAATTGTTATTTATGATACAACCACTTTTTTATTTTTCCAGTCCTATTCTGAAACATTGTTTTATACACTCGTCAACGAATTTGTCTGCATCTTCGAAATGGCTTAGCTTTTATATTTAATTATATATTAATAAATGATAATGTAAAAACTATAGAGTTGGAAGATATTTTCTGACTTTTGGATTCATAATCCTAGTACAATGTAGTTAATTGTGAAAAAATGATCACAGTGGAAATAATACTTGGTTTTAGCTTTCCATAATATGGATGTACCCAAATTGTTGTGGCCTGTTTTCAATCACATAGAATATTATGATGTCAAAATGTAATTTCAGTATGCTTCTGTTTCCTTTAAAATTTATAGAGAGGATACTTTAAACTTATCTCTCAATATTTAATATTTGTTTAATTATGTGAGGGTTGCAGTAGCTGTATATGTAGTTGTTTTTAATAGGGGATTGCACTGTATTGAACAAAGTTATAAATAACTGTTAGTACTTTATTGAATATAACAATTTATCCTCATAGTATCTTATTTGTTTCGAACTTTTCCTAAATACATGGGATATTGGTTTCTATGGCAATGTGAATGTTGAGTCACTTATGCTTGAATGTATCTGTCTTGAAGCTTTACTTCTCTAGAAGTTAGGTTTGGAACAGTATATCTGTCTAAAGCTTGGTGTGTAGAATCAGTAAAACTTAGTGACTACTAGAAAAAAAAAAGATCTGTGTCAACTATGTAAAAATTGTACTAAATTAGGCAGAATATCTGATAGACAAGTTTTATAAATGTGTAGTAATTTATTAGATGTTGAGATTAAATTCTTTTAAGCCAGGTATAAGTAAATCAAGCCATCTGTATATATCAGTATAATCATTACTTCAGATAGTTTTTGTTTTTACTCTAATCAAACTTTGTTATTTGGTTGAGATTATCTCCATGAAAGAATCAGCCTGAAAACCTTGATACACATAAATGTGTATTCAGCCAAGGAAACTGTTAACCATATGAGCATAAAATAGAAAATAAAGAGAAATTGCATAATCAGCTGTTCCTTCCCTTTTGTTGTAACATAACAAATAGGTGCAGTTACAGTGTTATAAACATTTGAAGATACACAGAAGGGGTTAAAATTTCTGTAAAGAAGAAAGAAATATATGGTAAATGTTATGGCCAAACAAAGTTCATTGATTATTCAGTCTATTTTCTGACCACATATGTTAAGCGGTTCTTCAAATTTTCATTTTCATCTTTTAGTTTGTTCTGCTATGAACAGCTGAAGACCAAAAAATGTATAGACACAATATTCCCTGGAAGATAATCTAATCTCTTCACACAGAATAGCTTGATTCCTTCATGCATCTGCCTATGAGACTTGCATGCCTCTAGCCTTGAGCTACCTCCCACCTTAAAAATTTGTTTAATGTTAACTGCACTAGTGCCTGTCATAATAAGATGGTATCCCTCCACCAATAGGAGGGTAGCATAACCATCTCATGCAGTAGCACTTGCACTTGACTTAACTTCATTCTTTTCTTTGGCATTGTCTAGAGTGAGCATGTTTCAAATTTGTTAATCAGTTACTTGAGATTTGCAATAGTTTATGACTGTGTTACTTTTTATTCAAGTTCACCTGGTTTAATGTTTGTGTTTCATATAACCAGCATGGTATTGTAGTTTCACTTAGAGAAATTAAAAATTTTTCTGATTACTCGCCATTATCACTTCTCAAGTCATGGAACCTGTGGCTACTTGAGGCAGTTGTCTGAGGAGAATGTGATATCCATTCTTCAATGTGATGCGAGTTCATTCATGCTTCCTCCTCCTGTCCATTCAGCTAGCATTCCTTCTCCCCAATTTGAACATGACAAGGATGGCAATAATTTTGCCTGGATATTTCCTCACCAGGGTTTACTGTAGGCACAGGTTTATTTGTGAAGGAAAATCCTCGCCCTTTTAATCTCTTTCTTGACACCCATACTCAAATTTATTTTGTTTTTCTTTTTCTGCTTGATATTACAGCCCATGTGGACTTGTTTCTCAGACAACTGCACACCCATACTAACATGCATTGTCCTTTTGTTTACTTTACTCTTGTCCTGGCTTACAGCCACTCTTTATTTTATTCATCAATTCCCAGTCTTTGAAATCTCTTTTACCTATTTAAGGGGCAGATCCCTTAATTTCTACTTCCCTTTCTAGTGCCCAATTTTTACACCTTTGTCTCTTTCTTACCATCCTCCTGTGTTACCTCTCATCACTTCACCTTATTTCTAAGGCATTTCATTGTTCACTAGAGGGGTTTTCTGGAGAGGTTCTCTTATTTTCACCACATTCACCCATAATTCTTATTTTTTCTCTCTCCCTTCTTTGTTGGTTCCTCTGCTATTGAGTCTTGTTGGGATGATCTTCTAACTAAGTCACACTTTGTTCATGCTCATCTCCATGATCTTTATAAGACTACTTTTCTTTGCTCATAGGTCTTTGGGGGTATTCATGACTCACTGGAGACCAGGGCTAAGGTAGCTTGGAATCAGTTCTCATTGTATACTTTAGTTTCTCATCATTTTCAAACTTGTCCTTCTGTTTCTGCTCCAAGGCCTGCTGAATCCATGTCTCCTCTTCCCATTTCAATTTCCTGGCTTTCTTCTGCTTCCCAATTTCAGGATTGTTGCTCATCTCAATGGTGATTACCTTATCTGGTCTGGCCCTGTGAGAACCTGACATCCTTCATTAGTCTTTGGTCTCTGTTTTAGGATGACAGATGGATTCTTCAGGTTCTCATCCATGGCCTATATTTCCACTTCTCCTTTTCTCCTCTCCTTTCCCCTTTTTCTGGTTCCTCTCCTCCTCCATCCAGTCCCATTTATCTTTAGCATCTCAAGGATGTGGTCTGGGATATCTTGGCCAAGAATGATATTCAAACTCCAGGTTATTACTCTCATCCCTTTGTGCTTCCTAATAAGATTGGGTACTGGCATCACATTATTGACTTGTTATTTTTCAACCAGTTTCTGGTCATCCATCAGTTCTGTATGGAGAGTTTCTTAGCTATCCAGTGGTCCTTTTCACCAGGTTTGTGGATAACCAGGGTCAATGTCTCAGATGCCTTTTTACACAACTCTAATCATCTTGTCCTCCAAATGTTTTCTTCGTTTCTCCATCAGGGTAAGTTTTCCATTTCTATGTTCTTTCTTTTGGCATTACGACTGCCTGTATTCAATCGAGTCATGCAGGCATATGTCTTTCATGTTCACAGATAGGGGCTGATGTTCCATTATTAGGTGAGTGATTGGCTTATACTTGCCCCTTCTTGGGAGGACTCCTTCTCTTTACCTGCATTCTTCTACTTTAGGGTGCTCTGATGGGCTGGCTTGTCAAGCCTTCCTAGACTTTTCTTATGCCTACTCAAAATTGGTACACTTGATCATGGCAACTCCACAGTAGGCATCCCCTTGCCACCTCCCTACCAGATCTCCAGCTCTTTACAGATGTTTCTCTGTTGGGCTGTGGCATGTCTTTGAATGATGACAGGACTTTGAGAGTATGGGCTCTGAACATACTCAGAATTCTTGCTGTCCATTGGGCATGTTCCATTTCCTTCATCTTCTTGTGGATCAGTTGGTGATGATTCACTTTGATAGTTCCATGGTCATTTCTTCTGCACATTGTACCTGCTATTTTGGACTCATTCCCTTTGGGTACATCTCATAGCTTGCCATGTATCATGGGCTCTTAACTTGGTGGTGGATTGCCTCTGTCAGTCAGGCAATCTGTCAGTCTCTCCACCCTCAGGTTTTTTGTTGGGTTTATTCTCAGTTGGGCATGCCTCTCTTTGATGCCTTTGCCACCCTTCTCACACTAAACTTTCCCTCTTCTGATCTCTAGTTCCTCTTCCTTTGGCATTGGCAGTTGATTCTTTCAGCCTAGACTGGTCTCACCTTTTTCTGTATACCTACCTTCCTCTTCATATTCTCCCTCATGTCCTCACTTTGATATGCAACACTTCTTGTTGGTTCCTGTTGTTGACACCTCTTTAGCTGGCAAAGTCCTTGTTTCCTCTCCTTCATCAATTGGCATCCAGGACCCTTCTTCCTCTGCCCTATTCTTACTCTTTCTCTTGCTCCAACCACATACATCTCTCTTTCATCCAGTAATGTCATTCCTTCATCTTCATGTGTGGGATTTGTCCTGTTCATTTCCCACATGGCTGGTCTTTCCAACTTTGTAGCATTTTTTCTTATTCCATTCCTGTTGTCCTTCTACTCTGTCTACTTATCAATGGAAGTAGCAGGTTTTTCAGTGCTGGTCCAACTGTCATTCTCTTCATCTGGGCCATCCTACTGTGGCCCACCTGTCAGCCTTTTTTACATGGTTAATCGAACATGTATTGTTAGTTTCACCATTGCTGTTTATTGTGCAGATTTCTTGTAACTGTCAGGTTTTCTTCCCCTGTCCTTTCCACTTTGTTAAGATCCTTCCTTCTTCACCAACCTCACATCCTAGTCCCATGCCTGGAACTTAATGTGGTTTTATATATCTTACATGTGCTCCATTCAAGCAATAGGCTCCATGTTCCTTATACCACCTTTCTCTGAAAGAGTATTTTCTTCTCCTCCTTGCTTGTGGTGTCATCATTTGAATGTATGTGTCATCAGTGCTTTCTGCACTCTCTTTCACCATAATTACTTCTCTACTCCAATTGAGCCTTTCTTCCTAAGACTAGTTGCTTGTGAAGGTGATTGTTCTTTCTTTCCTTTCTCACTTCTATGCCTGTTTGGACCTGGATTGTCTTTTGTGTTTGATTGAGCTGTTTGGTGTTACTTAGCAGATATATCTCCTTTTTGAGGTTCCCATCATCATTTGTTTCTACATTTGAACTCATCTTTATACATGGACCTCTCACCTCCTACATTTTTTATGCTTTCTCAAGCATTCAGTGACATGAATTTGTTGTTTGAAATGCAACAGTGAAGCTGTATAATTTTTTATATTACATTCTATCATAAGTTTAAAAAACTATCTTATTACTAATGGTGAACAGACTAATTATTTGATAAAAGATAAGCCATTTTTAATCTTCATAGAACTGCTTTTAGTACAGTCTGAAGAAGCTTTTAAAAATTCCTTGCAATAATTTCTTCAATTTTTTTCATACCTTTTCTGCATAGCGAGGAACAGTCCACTTACTAAGATGGCTGAGAAGTAGGATGGAAGGCTCTCTTTCTGAAGGTGATGATAGTGGACATTGTGTTCACCAGGAAATTGGACTTCATAGTGTTGATAGATTTACTCTCCATGTTACTCGTACCCTTGACCTTAGGTAAGAGCCTTAAGTATTGGCATACTTTCTCTAGAAATATTTTATAAATTGTAAAATTATTTATGTTTAATGTCTATATTAAGAACATTTAGATTTGAACTAAAATGTTTCAAGCAATATGAAAAACAGTAAATGAGCTTTGCAAACTATATCATCAGAGTTAGTTTGTTTTGAGCTTTTATATCATTATTTTGTTTGGCACTTTAATGTAAACTATTTTATCACAGAGCCTAAATGTTTTTTAAGATAATTGAAATATCTAATGTTGTATTATTTTCAATTGTTTCACAAGTAAACCAGTTGAAATATATTATTTCTGCTTTACATAATATCAGATTATCACCTTTGCAGCCTTTGCACATTGAAATACATTGTAACTAATAAGCTAAACTATAACTTTTGTTATACATAGAGATCTTCCAGCATATTATCAACTTTGATCTATATAGCAAAATATGGCCCTCTTAGTGATTGTTAAAACTGTCATGTGTCTGAGAATGAGTTTTATATTGTTGGTTTAATTACTTATACCCATGTGAAGCTTTGTATAAAACAGAATGAATGCATTTTAAGTCACTATAACATTAAAATTATCTAGCAACTTTTATGAATGTTTAAATTTAAGTGAGTAATATATATTTTAAAATTAAAAAAATTATGAAACTGCAAAATATGATGTTAAAAGAATAAGATCAGTACATTTCTTTCTTACATTCTAAGCTATAAGTTACTTTTATGTGTTTTATTAACAACTAGCAACAAAGGAGTGAAGAGCATTTCAGAAGAGCTTGTTAAAGTAGCTGTTGAGGAAGATGTTACTTCAGTGGATCTTAGTAAAAATGCTCTAACTGATGTGCCTTCCAGGTTAGCTTCATATGTTTTATTTCAATGACTGCTAGTTACATGTAAGACTTAACAAGAAACTTGAAATATAGATGTAGACAGTGCCTAAGGAATGATAAAAAATGTACAAAACATTTTTCTCCTCTAGAAGTTCTTTAAATTTCAAAGTCATAATATTCTACCTAATTACAAAATTATTATGTACTAATATAAAAGTTTCTGTAATTATCTAGCAAATTATAGATTTATTGATTTTGAAATATTTTCTGATTTCTATAGGATTATTATTCCAATATATATCATCAACTTATCCATGTTTTTTATATTACCTTTTGAATATTTGTAATATGTGCAGTATTTATTTATTAAGTTATCTCAGCAAGTATTTCCATCAGTCCCTATTGGCATAATTTTAACAACTTCATTTAGAGCATTGAGTATGTTATTTACATTATATATCTATGATCAAATTATATCCTTTTGGATTTTTTTAACCTCTAGTAGTTTAGGTACAGTTATTTTAATTGATTTAGATTATATTTAAAGACAAGTACATGCATGGATTGCTTAACCATGAAGTGTTCATCAATGTAATATGTTATTAACTTTTGGCATGAAATTATATTTAAAAATCAAGATTATAATAGTAGTACATGTTTGCATTCTGTAGTAATGTGATATATTGAAGAATATTGGCAAGATTATTATGTGGTGAACCATATAATAGATAAATGTATTTAAGTTACACCTGCTTTGGATATTGAATGTACACATCCTATATGTGCAAGGCCAAGACAACATGTCTCTACTGGCTTTTTTTGTAAAGTCTTGATTTTCATACAATTCAATGCAAACTGGTTTTCAACAGCTATTCTTAAGCTGAATGTATTTTTAATTAAATGCTTGCTACATCTTAGATGTAGCTATAAAGCTACTGATATAGTAATGAAGAAATTAAGGTATTTAGTATTGTAGTGATAGGATCCAGAAAAAGGCTGTAAATGTTTTTTATACTTTGTCTTATGCTTATTCAATCTTATCTTTGGTCTGTGATGTTTCTAATGTCTGGAACTGTACTTTAGATTTTTTCTCTTTATCTTTCAGTCTCAATATTCTAGCATTGAAGATATCTGAACTAATCCTGGCTTTTAACAAGTTTTCATCATTGTCTCCAGTTGTAGGAAATTTTTCACGACTCTTGTACTTAGACTTAAGGTAAATTTTCAGTTACCTGTACTTTGACTTTCTGTATGGACCTGGCTTTGAATGTTAATTGTTTTTATTCAAAACTGATATTAAAATATATGTGTTTTTTAACCCAAAATTGCTGAAAAATGTTTTCTTATTTTCTTTCTTGATATTTCAAATATTTTCACATCTCCGGCATGTTAACTGAATACCTAGCCTCTTGTTGATAGGTCAAACAGTGATGGCTGATAACATTTTCTTGAAATTTTAGAGCTAATTTTTACTTTAAAATTTTCTTTATATTTTCATTGTTTCCTCAGACTTAAACATAATTTCCACTAAGGATTGTTTGGTTTGGATCAATTTATCCCACTCTTTGAAGTTTTTGTTGTTTCAAATATCCATCACTTGTATATGATTACATTTGTAAAAATGTTTTGTGTAATTCAGAAGCACAAAAGTTGATTGATAATGCAACAGGCGATTTGAAAGGATTGTCTAAAAATGGCATTAGATCCACATCTTGTATAGTCAGTCTTCAATCAAACATCAGATGAATTTATTTGATAAATGGGTAGAGAAATTGTTATTAAGGAGACATGGTTGAATGTCATTGCCGCATTCGTTTTTCAAGGTTATTTTGGTTGATAACCATTAAGAAAGCTGAAAATATATAAATGCTTGAGAGTAGCAGTCTTCAATATGTGGTCCACAAGTTCCTTAACAGGTGTTTCATGGAAAGAAAGTGGCAAAACAGTTTATAGATTCTATTGTGGTTCACTGAGATAAAAACAACAATTCAGGTGGTCCATGAACAGAAAGACATGAGAACCACTGCTTTAGAGTAATCAACAATGAAGTTCATTCAGGGTATTTATAACAACAAATTTCTATTGTGCACTAACAAGATTATTTTTGTATAGTTCTTTACAATTATTCTCTGTAGAAAAGTTATTTTTTTAGTTCTAGATTTTTGCTAATTCTAGAAGCCTTATGTCATTCATTTGAAACAGGGCCATGCCTCTTATATATATCATATATAATATAATAGTAGTCACTACCCCTTCTAATTGCCTCATCCTGTCACACAATCTGAAAGAAGTTGTTGTCTAACAAATGTGATCTGCTTATGTGGATAGTTGGTGAAAAATTGTTCAGAATAATTTAAAACTTGCTCACAGAAACTACAGACAGCCTTCTTTGCATGTGCTTTGTGGATTTTTACTTGTGTTAGAATAAACATAACTATTAAAGTTTAGTAATAAGTAAAACTGTGAATTAATTTTTATTTTCAAGATTATTAGCCCAAGTTTTCTTTTTAAAAAAATTTATAACATTATGTTGTCTATAAACACCCAAATGTTTGTTTTGATTAGCATAAAATGCATTATTGTTTTATGTGACTTGTTCATTTGAAACAGTAGAAATTTCTCATGTAGGTATTGAAGAACCAGTTTTCGTTGATTGTTTGTAAATAAGATACAAGTTAATTATAAGATGATTATTGTGAGCTCTACTAATGACTAATTTGATCCCATTTTAGTTCAGAATGATGTTTAAGACCTTATTGAAGATGTAAAAGTTGACTGTTCCTGTTGATCAGATAATTAGTTGCATTTAAAAAACTTCTTGTATGTCTGATGTGGATAAGCCACAAAATTACTAAACTACAAAAGAAAACAGATGTAGGCTTAATTCTTCTTAGAGTTATTATGCCTTAACTATTACAGTGTATCCTCTTTATATTTCATACATAAGGAAGTCCTTGATCAAGTGTCAAGGTTATATCCGTAATAGATTATTTCTGGTATCACATTTTATTGCTTAAGCCCATTTTGAATTTGACTTTTTATTTCAAAGTAACACCTTGTCATCATCATTAGCTGAAAATAATTTGAAGCAGGTACGGTACAATAAAGTTAATAGAAATATTATTTCTTGTAGTAAAATATGTTAAAGTTGATAACTATTTGTGACTAAGGTGATATTAGCATATATATATATACAGTTGTGTTTTACTATCAGCAACCTCTGAATATTTCTTCATGCCTCCACATTAACATTGGTTGTTTTGATGAATATTATTCAGGTCATTTTGATTTTTTATTGTCTTTTACGACATGAAAATTGTACTTTTTTAAGTGCAAATTTGTTAAGTTTGAAGATTTAGAGTAAATTATGTATAAACTGTTTATATCCATTAAAAGTTTCAGGTGAAATTGTACCTTTAACTCACATATATATATATATACATACATATATATTTACTAGTATAAAAGGTTGCCAATTAATTATTTTACTTTGTGAAGTTAAGTTAATACTATCTGGTATTTTTGCTGTGTTGAAGAATGATTGCACAATAGTTAATTATAAAAAACACAAACTAAAAGCTCTTAAGGGAGGGTCTTCTTTATCAGAAGAAAATAGGGAAAAGGTGGATGATTGCAAGGAAACTTGTAGGACTGCAAAACAAGAAGTGGAGACTTTTTCTTTAGGTGGAGAATATTTATTTATTTTTAATAATGGCTATATTAGGAATGTTTAGATTTGAACAAGGATGTTTCAAACAGTATGAAGAACAGGGAATGAGTTGAACAATTACTGAATGATTAATGGACATACTAGAAGTGAAAAAATTAGACTTTTTGATACGATACATCACCCCCACTCACATAATTAGTTATCCTCATTCAGTGCTGCTCTCTATAAGCAAAATACTTTTTTATGCATGCCACAAACCTTCTAGCTTCCTTCTATTGGAGTTGACTTATTCCAATGCATCTCTCATGCAAATCATATGTGTCAACCCTCCACCAATAAGAGTGCAACATACTCTCATGATGCATGTGACTCCATCTATTCTATTCTACCAATCTATCACTTCTTGTTTTGCAGTACTTGTGTTCAGACGTTTTTTTTCTTTTGATGCTCTTCATGTGAATTGCGATTTTAACATGTTAATTTCCAAAGTGGGATTTCTTCATTATTATTATTTTTCTTTACATTGAAGAAATCTTTTAATTTAACTTAATTTCCTAGTCTTTATTATTTTTTCTCACACTTGCACATTTTACATCAAACTCTTTTGTTTGATATACATATTTCTACAATGAATTCTGAGGTCCATGTTCCCACTTCGGGTGTTATATCTCTAGCACTATTTTCACAGGCTGCAGGTGACGGAGACCC
>NW_013668313.1:74666-80930 GCF_000517525.1 Limulus polyphemus
CAATGAATTCTGAGGTCCATGTTCCCACTTCGGGTGTTATATCTCTAGCACTATTTTCACAGGCTGCAGGTCGCGGAGACCCATCATTGAATTTCTCTTGCTATTATCCGTAGTGAGATTGATCATTATATAGGTCAATTTTCTTCTCCTGTGGTCTTTGATATTTTTCTCTGTAAATGTAGCTGTTGTATAGAATTTCTCCATCTACAGTTTTCATAAGAAGTCTATCAAACGTGATAGGTGTTTCAATTAGTTAGCAAATATGCAAAGTATGTGGTAGTTCCTACTTTGTGTATACTTGTATGTATAAGTTTATGTGTATGATTTAAGTACTGGACCTTTTTGAAAATATAACAACCCAGTTTTATTTAGATATTGATTCAGTGGTCAAAGTTCATGTTCTGTGTTTACATCCTCAATTGTAAAAATGTAAAGAAAGACCAAACCATGAACTTTCATCATTGAATATGAGGTAGAACAAGTGTTTATTAAAATTAGGCTGACTTCAAGGTGAATGGTGACGTTAAACAAAGGTCCAAACCATTATGATATTTTGCTGACACACTTTGTCAACAGTGTTCAAACATGTCATGAAAGTCCTAGAAAGTCATGGAATGTTAAAAAGATTTTTCAGTACTTGAAATCCTGGAAAATCCATGTTTTTTGTCGTTATGATCCTTAAACATCTATGAAAGTCAAATCCCATTGCTTCCACATCCTTTGTTTTATTTACAAGTTGTATCGTTGTACTTATTATCTCAGTTTCGACAAAAACTATCTCTAGAAAATGTAACTCATAAATGGGAAATATGCTGAGTTGGCACTACTTGTCATTAACAGGCTTTGAACTATATATCTTTATCTGCAAGGGAACAGGTGATACATGACTATTGTTGGACTGATATCGTTAGCATAAAATAAGTTCAAGATTTGTTTAAAGAAAATCCAAAGTTATAAAATTTTGAATGGGGTGAAGAACATAAACATTTCAGAATTTATCTAATTTCATCTTCAAAATAAACACTTCAAACTAATTAACAACATTTCTAAGCCTAACTGCTGTGCATGAAATAGGTCAACTATTTGGCATTAAAAACAATCTGTCAGTTGATTAGGTTACTTGTTGTTTATACAGTGATTGATTTAGGCCATGATATTTAGAGTGACATTTTGGACCACATTAATAAATATTTTGAAGACAATATTCTGATATGAAGGGACCATCAGGACTGTAAACACAGTGTTGTGATGTATGCTATTGATATTATTTTTTCTGTTTGTGTTCTAATTAGGATTTCTTTTAATTTTAAATTATTAAAATTCTTAAAAACTGGTTCATGACTTTACTTGTAATCATCATATCCTGTGATAACTCATACACGTGACAACACCCCTTAAAACAAATAAATTTATTTGAAACAATTGTTGTTATAAATATTGTTTAAATGTGCGTATAGGTTATTCTACAATACAATACAGAGGTTGAACCCCACCATGAAATATAAAGACTTTATTGATCCACAATATTTCCAGTTCTTTGGAAATTATTTTGTTTATTGGAATTACATCAGTTAATGAAGAAAACTTGAAAAACAATGGTATGATTGTGTGGAAAAGCTATTAGATATACAACATTGTTAATGTGTGCAACAATATGAGAGAGGTCTCAGTAACAATACTGGCAAGTTAAAATAATATGTTCGATAAATGTTACTCCAATCAGTGTACAGTATTTGAAAGAAAGAAGCAAGGCTTTATGAATTGTTATTAAACTGAAATTAGGAAAAGTTGAAGTATACTTAGGGCACTATCAATGATAAAAAAATCTGTTAGTGCTTTGTTTAGTAAAGTACTTTTATATAAACTTTTTGTTAATTGCTTGTTTTGTGACTTGAATAAGTGTTTTTTTTATTGCAAAAATGTTAGTTATTTTTTATAACAGCTTGTACAACTGTTGCTGCATGTTTTATAAAATATAATAAAGCATCAACTAATCAATTTTTATACATAGTTCATGTTCTTTTAAAATCTTTAAATTAAATCCTCAAAAAAAATTAGTTAGATTCTGGAATTTTTTGTCCATTGCCTTTGTGAAACATTGGTTAATATTGAGTTGTTGTTGTTCTTAAAAGGCCATAACCTCTCAGATGTCAATATTTGAGATCACAAAAAACAACACCAGAAGCAGTGTTTATATTGGTTATTTAATTGCTGCCAGACATGTCCAGGTGGGCTTATTTTGCACGTTAAAGGTCATGGTTACTCCAATAATTAACACCTATTACAGAGTACAATCAAACTTGTTTAAATCAGGTGTGTGATATTAATTTCAAACACTTTGCAAGTCAAGCCATTGCCTACATTACTAAAGATACTTGCTAGCTGTTGATATAAAAACGTTTTTAACCTATTGCTACCCTCTCTTCACACTGGGGAAGTGATGACAGATGAATATTGGAAGGACAAAAAGCACTGATTGTTGGTTGTGTATGACCTGAAATCATTACATGTGCAAGTGTTCATGTTTACTGTGTACCAAGTTCAACATATTAGTTACACAAGTATAAGAACAATGCATTATTTTTAGTCTAATCAAAGATATCTGCTTCATGCTCTTTATTTTGAGTTTTCTATAATATTTCTTAATTGCATGTTAAATTAGTTTGCTAGAATCATTGCTTTATTTTTTATATATGCATATTATAACATTTCTGGAGAGCTGAGATAATTAACATAAAATTATCCAAACTTAATATATGTATTAAAATTAGATAAATCTGTGTAATCTTAAATTTAAGAGCAATTCATTTTTGAAGCTTCATTAAAGTGTATTTACTGGTAGGAGGTATTAAATAACAAGTATCACTGAGCACAGTAGTGCTTGATATGTAGGGATGGGTCAAGAATAAAATGGCTGCTGCATTCAATCTGTTACTCTATGATGCTTACAAATAACTGCTGAAGTTGAGTTATAGCTTTATCTGAGCACCTAATTGCCATTATTGAGTGTATAACAGTAATATTATTCTGTTCTTATACCACACATATTGTTGTGGGGTAGTAATAAAAAGGAAAACTACTACTTTGCATATATTTTTTTCCTTGTTTCATTCCTGATCGCTAGATGGCAGCACACATTTTCTTAAAAAGCTACCATTTGTGACTTTTCATTGAATAAACATGATATCTGCAAAAACAAATTTAGTAAAAATAAATAAAGAAAGAAAGAATACTTTAAATTAATATTCAGTGTATCAAGGAGATCAAGTATTTATGCAACTGGCAGATCTGTATACATGTTATTGATGTCTGAGTTTAAAAACAGCAGTTTCTTAATTATGAAAACAATACATTATATAGCAGTCTACTTGTCTTCAAATTTTCAGTAGAGCCAGACCTGGCAGTTGTGTGTGTGTGTGTATGCATGGTATCATACTTCATGGCCTGGAATCTGTATGATGTCCTCCCTATTAATCAACATGATCCTAGCAAGCTTATGGTTATTAGCCACTGTAAGACTGTATAGCACTATTCAGTTTAAATGCTTTTATTCAAACCTGAATTCATGCACCTGGCAGGAATTCAACATTTAGTTGTATATAACTGTTATTCTTGGAAAGATTTGGCTACTTATGTATTGATTTCTGTATGGTTTTGTGTATTCATCACTACCTTGTTTCTGTACGTTTTGACATTGCCATCCCTACATCATACTCAATTTTTGCACAATTTTTTATTACTTGTTAGTATATGTGCCTTTGCATAAAACATTTCTGTAGTAATTACAAGTTTTTATCATGTTCATTTTGTATACAGTTTTTGAAATTAAGGCATTTTAATATTTCCTTATAGAAATAACCAGCTGAATGACCTTCCACTGGAATTGTCAACACTCACTCTGTTAAAAGAACTGAATTTATGCAACAATAGGTAAGTTTCTATGTTTTAGGTGTGTGAGAGAAGCATGTTGTAGATGTCAAACCAGACTCCCAAAACATGGAGAAGTCACTTTTCCCATCAGGTGTCAACAAGGAGAGGTTTTTGAAAATAGGGAGACTTCACATATTTCTATCAAATGTATTCTCAACATGAAAAAACTGTTTGATAAAAGAAATGTTATTTATTTAGAGGTTAAGTATTTTCATTGCTTGTGTGTGTTCATATACTCATGCATTTGAAAGCATTAAATACTGATGATTATATTTTTTAAATTTAAAACGGTTTCATCAGAATCTAAGAAAATTCATTATATTTATTGATTTATTTATTTTTTTACAGTATGAATCAATAAAACAATCTGCCTTCATTCAAAACAATAGAAAAGTATTTTCTAAATTCACTGATGTTTCCTTTCTTTTTTATCTTACTTACATTTTGAATCTCAATCAGGATTTATTGTCTTTAGTAAGATTTACATGTCCACTTGCATTAGCAGTGCTTTTTCCCATACCTTTGCAAATTGAACAGTACCAAAATATCTCGGTATCTTGCACACACTAGCTGAAAACATTCTCATTTAAAACTCGGGGAAACATGTTTTGGTTTTTAGTTTTATAATTTTTCATCAGCCTTTCATTTTTGCCAGAATGTTATTCCTAACCTAACCAATTTTCTAGAGACATTCTGAGCAACCGAAGAATAGTGAATAATATTATGGGCAATAATATCTGGGTTTGATTTGATTATATTTGTAAATTAATGTATAAAGGCAATTTAAGATGGTACTTCTTAAATGATGCATACCTTGCATAATTAATCCTGTAACAAACAATCCATTCAAAAATACAATAATCCATGTGTCAAAAAAGATACAACATCTTTATCAGTCATCATTAACACTCTTCCATAATCTACTGATAATAATTAATCCACTTATTTTTATCATTACAATAAACAGTCAACATTTTTTTTTTTCTTTGACAGTCTTTCAATAATAACCACTGTGTGTAATTGTTCTTGACATACTCTTGTTGGGTAAATCATATTGAGTGTGCTGGTTATCTTATTCTTACATTATGCATGCAGAATTTGGAGAATATGGATAAGCATGCAGTGTTTTGTTGATTTGATTGGCTTATGTCAAGGCTTTGGAAACTAAATGTGATGATACTGTTTGTCACCTTAGGCACAGTTGTCCAACCAAACTGAAAATCAGACCTTTAAGGCAAAGTTCATCCAGTTACATGACCCCTGATGTTGTAAAACTGAATCATTAATAATAACAATTGAGACGTGTTTATGCAACAAAGAGGATTAAGATACTGCTTATATAAATAATCAAATAGTAGGAAGTGTCAAGACTTAATAATACAATAAAAAAATTGATGAAAATGCAGCTGATTGATGCAGTTTTTGACCAATATATAATTAGCAGTTTAATTAAAGAAATATAATTTATATTCTTATATTTGTTCCAGATTTTAATTTATTACTTTTTATGTTTTAGTACATTATTTTAAAATCTCTAAAACTTTTTATCGTCCATTTAATAATCAGGTACTCTCCTTATGGTTTCAAGTAATATACAAGACCCGAAAATAATATTTCTAAGTAAATCTAAACAATAAACTAGTATTTTGTTATTTTAAACTAGGATTTCACATTTATATATGAACATAAAAAATATTTTAATTTTGTTTCATAAATGTATTTTTATTTCAAGTTTATGTTTCATTGCAGCCATACTTTTGTTTGTTGTGGAAAAAAAAAAAAAGTCAGGCTAGCAGCGTGAACTTCGTACATTTGCCATAAACTGTCATGCCTGTTGGTGGTCACTCTTGTTCAGTCCAGTGCAGGCGCATTTGAACATTACTGTAGATATGATAGTAAGAAAGCTTCTCGGTACTTGAATATAATTTATTTGATTTTTCAAAAAAGTTTATTCCAACATATGTCCATGTTTGTTGTTTCACTATACAGACAAAACTACTTACCACTACTAGTGAATGTATGTAATAGTTTACAATACAGGTGGTTTGAATAACACTGCCTGACCCTAGTTACATGATACATTCTGTTACAAGAGATTACCAAATGATACAGACACCATAAGTTTCAAATAAAATTACTTTACAGCACTTAAAAGATTAGTCCTGATCACATTCCTCTCATTATAGGCAAGATTTATGTTGGAATTTGAAACTTAAGCTCTTCAGTGTATTGACACCCTAACTGTGAAAAGGGCACAGTTTCCCCTGTATTATTGAGACAAATGTTTTAAGTCTATTTCACAACCAACATATGGGTTTTATTGTTGTCACTTGT
>NW_013668313.1:81399-98632 GCF_000517525.1 Limulus polyphemus
AATCAACTTCTATCCTAAAAAATTTATATATTTTGAGTTAATTTTTCAATATAATGATTAATATAAACAGATATACGATACAGTATGACTTAAGCTACTATAGAAAAATGATAGTCACATACATTCCATGCAGTTTATTCCAGAAGCAAATTTTCTAAGGCTTATAAAAAAAAGTATTACTGATACAATACTAAATACAATCTCTACATAAAATGGCAGTTACTATAATAAGCACACTTCACTTTCATATTGTAAAATCCAGAGAACAATGTTTTGTCACGTGCTTTGCTTATCATCTTATGATTTGTGAAACATGAAATTCAGTGATTGGAATAACATGGTACTTAAATTGACACCTTTGACTAGCATTGGCTAAAAATTTTACAACTGAGGTTTAACACACTCAGATGCTGTTTTATAAAGAAAACAGACTAGAAAAATGTTTAGATACCAATCATAGATGGCAGGACCAGCACTAAAGTGCAAGGAAAAAAATGTTTTTAATGTTGAAAATATTTTTTTCTTAAAGGGTGTGTATTTGTAGTCTCAAACGTATTTTGGGATTTATTTTATTAAACTTCTCTTCAAACTTCATTAAATAATACAATTTAGTACAAATAATTGAATATTATGCTACTATTTACAAAAATAAAATCTGAAATCCAATAAAAGATAAGTTCTCTGTACTTTTTTCAATTCGCATATGTGATTTTGCCCTCATGATAAGACAAAATTACCCCATAATTACTAATTATGCTGCTCTCTATATGCACAATTTTTGCTTGTTATTAGCCTTGAGGCTCCCACCTAGCATCACGTAAACACATGATGCTGTAGCTGCATTGTAGCATGCAAATGAGTATGCAACAACCCTCCACCAATAGGAATGCGACAAACCCTCTTAACACAGCTGACTTCCTCTGTACTGTAGAGCACAATCATCATTACTTGATTTGGCACTCGTGTGTATTGAACATTCATGAAAATTTCAGATTTATCCATTTTTCAGTAGAAGTATCTACAAAGACATTGTTTCACTTCCACTTTGGTATAAAACAATGCTACTTTGTTTATGCTAGCCTGCCAATTATATTGCTGTTGGGTTTGTCTTTGTCTGTTTGGAGAGTTGATGGCTTTGTGTGGCAGGTGGTGGAGTCTTCCATGTGGCTTGAGCCTTCTTTTTGTTCAAACACATGGGCCAAGCTACAGGTTACAAGTCCTTATGACGTGTTTTCAAATTCATTTTGATACTTTCTCATGGCCAAGCAACTGTTGAAAGAGGCTTTTCTGTGAATGAAGGATTAATGCTTGTTGATCAGTGGTTAATCTATAATTATGTGCTATCAGTTGGAAGTATCTTGGAAGTTCCTTTGTTGAAAGAACCTCTCACTGCCAGTCAAAGTGGTAGACAGAAATATAACCAATACCCCGATCAACAGAGGAACACGGTTGAACTGAATGAAAAGATACTGAAAAGGAAACTTATCCTTGAGGCTAAATGCCAAAGATTTGAAAAAGATATAGAGTGTTTAATTGAAGCTGTTGATGATCTAGCTGACAAAGCCAAAAACAAGGCAGTATGACTGATTTGGCAAAATCAAATAGTTTCAGGAAAACAGCAAAAGAAAAGTCTTTAGAATTAAACATTCTGTATGAAGAAATTGCAAAGATGGTGGAAAAGTAAAAGAATTGTTAATCTATGTCCTATCATTGTATTTATATGTAGTTATACATGTATATACTTTTGCATAATATATACATAATAGACAGGTAATGGGGATTATATGATTTATTTCATGTTATATTTGTTCTGGAAAATTAATTTTGGGGGCAATAGAAACTTTTGGAAAATTCATGGAAATCTGATTCACCAAAGGTATATGAACCCTACCTCTCTTTGGGGGGACTTGGGCTTCCATGGAATCTTGTATTCCCCTGGGTCATGTTCACTTGCAACATTTACAATGGAATATATGTTCTTTCTATCCTTGCTTGGGATCCTTTGTCCTCAACCATTCATCTTTCTCCTCCTTTACTCAAAGTCTCAGGTCTGCTTCTGTTTTCAGATGCCACCTTGAGGAGATGGGGGACATGTTTCGACTCTCACATGAATTTGGGTCATTGGTACTATGACATATCATCCCTTAAAATCCATCTCTTAGAACTTTTGACAGTACATCAAATTTCAGAATTTTTTAAAGGATGGTTTGTGGACGTCTCTTGATGATACATACATTCAACTCTGTAGTTGTCTCCATATCAGTCACCAGGGGGACACTTCCTCTTTCTCTCTCTATTTCCATACTATTGATCTCTTTTTTTTCAGGGGCCATTCTATACAAGTACATCTAATAACTTGTATTCCAGGTGCCCCGAATCTTGTTGTGGATCATCTCTCGAGGCCCACAAAGATATGACCTATGGATTGATCCCTTGTCCCTCTAGTATTCATGTTGCTGTGCTCTCATATGGACACTCTTCTTCTCATTGTTTTTGTCACTCTTCTCAACAATTTACTTCCCCCTTTTCTGGTCACCTGTTCCTCTTTCCTTAAGACGTTTTTTCACCATGCCTACCATCCTACTTGTCTTCTCCCTTGTGTTTTCCCTCATTCTGAACTCTCCATACTGAGTCCTCCTAGTAACTCCTTGCTGGCTGACTCAGCCATGGTTTCCTTTATTGCACCTTTTCCTGTCCTCTTCTTCCCTTTTTCTACCCCTGTTGCTCTCCCTGCTCCTTTAACCTCACTCCTTTCTCTCCCATCCATCAGTGTCTTTTCTCTGGCTCCATGTGTAGGTTTGGTCTAGTCCCGTGCGAGTTGTTCCAGATTCTCTTTACATATAGCCTTCTTTCTTTCTTATTCAGTTCATTCTTCCTCCCTCCTTGTTTATCCACAGCAAGAGCGCATATTCCATAGTTGGTCTCTGCATCATGTTTCCTTCCATTCCCTTCCTTTTATCTCTGTTTTCTGAATTTTTTTATTAGCTGTTTATATGAGGCTGAGGTTGTGGACCATGGAGGCTTCTTCCTGAATGCGACTGCTTCCATTTAGTGAAGAGTAGGACAGTAGTGTTTTACTGGTGTAGATGGTGAGTACTCTCCTCCTGCTGCATAACAGAAGACAACTTCTCAATGCTGTCTGGTTTTGGACTAGATAAATCCATAACATGCAGTTCACCCCTCTGGCTGACTTTCTCCCATCCTACCGCTGCCTGGATGTTGGTATCAGGGGAGTCTGTAGTTGGATTGGCATAGACCTGCTGACATAAGTCCTCACACATGTGGTTGGTAGCAATCTTCTTTCTACTGCGGACTGAACGAAAAATTCCCAACACTGTCAGGTTTTGAACTGGAGTTGACCCACTACATTTGCATTACCCCTTCCTATCATCACGCACATGTCAGGTTCTCAGGTGGCCTAGTGTTGGTTGTGTACTGGATCTGCATATATGCCCTGCCTGTGTTGTTGGAGCAGAGGTTGCTTTCTCCTTCTGCTTCCTGGGCTTGAGGTGAAGACAGCTGGGACACTCCTTCTACCACAGACCAGATGAAAAATACGGGATGCTACTTGGCTTAGGACTGGAGTTGACCAACCAATTACAGTCTGAAGCACCATATCCACTCTACACCTTCTGGTGTATCCTATTACTGATAGGACTGGCATTTTTTTCTGCCCAATGTCCTGAAATTTTATTTTTATAGTAGACTAAGAGTATACCTGGTACAGATGAGGTGCAGTCTCCCACAAGTGTTGACCCTATATATTAAGGTATCTCACTCCATGGGTTCCCTGAAGCACCTTTTAAAGAGTGCTCAACTAGGTAACTTTTGCACTAGTCCCTTCACCTTTTTAATGTGGTTTCTAGCTGTTATATGAGAAGAGGTAAGGTATTGTATTGGAAGTTGGCATTTTTCTACACTGAAAATTTATTTTTAATGTATACTTAACTCTTTTCACACTACCCACTCATCTTTCTCACTTCCAGTGCATCTTTTTTTTTGCCTAATCTTGAAGTAATGATTGTGCTCTACAGTATAGAGGAAGACAGCTGAGCTAGGAGGATGTGTCACACTCCTGTTGTGGAAGGTTGTTGCATGCTACAATGCAGTTTTACCACATATAAACATGTGATGTTAGGTAGGAGCATCACGGCTAGTGGTGAGCGAAAATTGCACGTATAGAGGGGCAGCACAAATTGAGAAAAGCTATTATGAGAGTGTAGGTATTTATAGGAAACACATTTTCAATTTAGGAAAATGTTAACTCTCCCACCTTCTCCTGATATTGGGGTTGCAGATATTTTTCAAAACTAGCTCTATATTCATAAGCTTCACTATTTTACTATTCCTTCTCTACTTTTGACTCTCAGTTATTTTGGTTCATGTAGTTTTTACTTTGACCAATCATCAATTTTATTCATTGCTTGCTATGGTTTATAATGTTTTGAAACATTCTTTTTCTGCTGTTTCAGATAATTCTTGGAGAGCATCACACATCAATTATAGATCCAATAGAAATTCTGTGCTTGTAATTTTTCACTGTAAGCCTTCGTATGTACATTGCTCTTTTTTGTCTCTTGTTGAATCATGCTTCTCTTCTTCAAAATATTGCACTAATGCATCATAATTTTCCCAAACAGCTGAAACTTACCAAAAACTAGATGTCACCCATCAAGTGCTTAAAATTCGTACAATTTTTAAAAGTTGAATCTCCAACAAGTTCACACACTTTTAGTTCTCTGCTATTTTTAGGCGACGCATGATACAAGACATAAAGTTTATCAATAAACACTTTAAATCTGTTGATCCCTGAGACTGATATTACAGTGTCACCGACTGACAGTTATAATCTGTGATTAACAAAGTGCCACACAATTATAGAAGGAAATTTCTCTTTCATCAGTTTCTTAACTCCACTTTTACTCCCCAACATCACGGCTGCACCATCACATGCCACATAAAGTAAATAATTTTTCAAGTAGTCTTCGTTCATTCCGTTAGACTAAAGACAATCAAATAAAGAATCAAAAATTCCTTTTGCAGTAACATTTTCAAGTTCAATCACGTCCAAAAATAAATATACTGGTGAATTTGTTCCACCATCTGGGATACAGGTTCCAACGTACACTATTAAGGTAGATATTTTACTCAAAGAAGTTGACTCATTGATTATCAATGAAATTGTACTTTTTGATTTAGTAACTATAATAATGAATATTTTTTCATTTCATCACTTATATGATTCACGATGTTACTATATGCATTCATTGAGTGAAGGATACAGATCATGTCAATTCCATTTGGTTCTTGTAAATCTATTTCAGATTCAAAATTATGAAATGATTGTTTTTCTTTTGTTACCTTATATGCTGTGTAAAAAATTATTGCGGTAATACTTTTTTGCGAGATAATGCTTTCAAACACACATTTTCAATGGTCTTTTTCTGAGCTTCAGCCAACAATTTTACCACAGCTTTATGTCCTGCAGTTTCCTTGTGATTGAAAAGTTTCTTCTGAAAATACAGACACTTTTGCTGTCAACCTTCCCCAAAATAAGTTATTTCATTGTTGGTCCATTCTTTAGAAACTTTCATTCCTGCCTTCATCTCCACACCAAAAGTTCCAATTTTATGGCAAGGTGTACAGCCAAGTTTCTTATTTCTATTATACAGCGATTTGTACTTCCTGCAAAAATCTTTTTATCTTGGCTGAGAAGGTGTTGTGTGATTAGTGACATCAATCATCTTCGTCCACTTTGTGATTTATTTTATTTGAACGAATGTACAGTCCAGACCCGCATACCAGTCAACTCAGCTTGTGGTCACCTGTTTCCAAGTCCCAATCGATCTCTTTAAACTCAGTATTACGTCCACCCAGGCCGGCTCTCACCTGTTGCTGTCTAAATTAAACCTGTCAATCAAAGTGAGGCCACTACCGTACATCGACTGATAGCAGCCATGTCTTGTATGGGTTAAAACCAGGTGACCATTGATGTTCCCTATTAATGGCATGCTAATCCTACCTAATTCACACCTCATACTGCACTGATGATCACACATACATGATCAAACAAACAGTATGTTTTCACACTCCTTTAAACTATGTCATTTATAACAATTCTAGTTCAGTGTCTCCTTGTAAACAAAAGATTTGTTCAAAGGGGAAAATTCACACATTCATTTACGTTACTCTTTCAGGTTTTGTCAACTTTCTCTGCATTTTGCAATATGAAAAATGATTCCAGTACGCTGTACCAGTGCATATTGTCTCAAAAAAAGCTCTGCATAAAAGTATTTTTAATCTTAAAATCAAAATTATTTTGCATGGTGGATAGTCAACATTCTGAAAGAAAAAATTTTATGAGAAAATGTTTAATTAAATAATCTTAATACTTAATTTAAAAACCTGAGATTTTGTGTACGAAAGCCTTGTAATGTTTACCAATAACCTGCAAAATTTTGTAAAGATGTGCATACATTATCAAAAATCATAGTATAATTACTCTCTTAGATACTTTCGTGGTTATGAGCTGGGTGGATTCCACCGAGCCCCTAATGGAATGGTTAAGTGTGAATTTCAGGTTAGTTTTCATCATATTTGTCATTTAACTATGACATTTTCCTCCTGATCTCTTTACCTTTTTTGTTTTCCATTCATCATATTACTGTATCTTCAATTTTGGAATTCCTTTTGTCACCTGTGGTTGTTCTCTGGGCTTAATTGAATCCATATCTTGTGATTTTTTGTATATTCTATGTTGACTCATTGAAAACCATTTGTAGGGTAGGGTTTCTGGAATTGTGAATAATTTTGAATTGAAAAAAACAATCAGCCTGTTCTTATGTGTCATGAATCTGTTTATGTTGATCTGTCCTCTCAGGACTCTCGCATATTAACCTCTGAGTTGTCCTGAGTGACCCAAGTATTTCTGTGTGGCCCAACACTCCAGTTCACATTTCCAAAGGTGTGTAAGGTTGAAAACTTATTTGATTATGTAAAACAAAATGTGATCTTTGCTTGACTGCATATATGGATTTCTCTTATTTGTCACATATACCTCTGCATTTGTCCTATACAAAATTTCACCCTCTGCACTAGAGTACAATGAGAGTATTTTGTTCTATGGAAGTGAACAGAAAGTGTTTATTAAAAAATGCATGAATAATATTTTGCAAGTTTTTATTTACATATTTTCATGAAATAACCCATGGGCTATGTGTTAAATTAGTATTCAAAAATGTCAACTGCAGGGTATACTCATGTGTGGATAATTCGTTTTTTTGTTGTTGTTGTTTTAAGACTGAAATTGACAATCTTCTGTTCCAAATATCCATTTATGTTGTTGTTGTTCAACACATAGAGCAATTCATCAATCCGCTGATAAGGACGTCTGTTAGCAATCCCAGTTAATCTCTGGTCAAAGGACAAAGTATAAATACGAATACTTTGGACTGTATTTATCAGTATCTGAATAGATTACAACTGTGAATTAATTAATGGCTCATGTATTTCACGACAAGTAGGTTTCACTTTCAGTGTGTCCCATAGCATCACCATAACATTTAACCTGTGATTGGTTTCACCAGGTGATATAACCACAGGGGATTGAGTTAAATTAACGAGATGCAACCTTTTTTGTAAGTATAATCTTAATAACATCTGAACATCTTAATAATATCTTTAATAACAGTTCTTTTGCACATGTTACATGCATTTATCTAATTCGATATGAAATAATTAAATGACTGTAATAAACAATACAGTTCCCGAATAAGTATAGTTTCCCCCATACAACATATAGCAACAAAAGGAAATTAAAATACATCTTTCAAATGAAAATATGTGAACATGTATTCACAACCTGGCAATGTTTTAGTTAAATCAAAGTTAAAAGATTAATCTTCTGTAAAGCCGTCAAAGTCCTCATCTTCTGAGTCAGCAAGTGTAGGTGTGTTGCAGTCCACATCGTCATTGCTCTCATCCTCTTCTACTCCAGAAGTCAGCCCACTTTGAATGCCGGTTTGTGGGGTATACATGAGCACAGGTAGTACGTGCCTAAAAGTTTTGTAGAGTGTTATTTTCGTCAGGTGTGGGGTATTTCAGGGGCTGGGTTATTTACTTGAAAATACAGTATAGGTGATGAAATATTACAAGTATATGTTAAATGGTCAGGAAATAACATACTTTAGTCAGGGAAGGTCTGGGAAGATTTGGGGAATTTTGTACTGCTCAAGGTGTGGGAATCCTGTTTGTAAAATTAGCACTTGTTATATAAATTAGTTATAATTATTGAATCCCATTTATGAATCATAATAAATCATCAGTTTTTAGTGCACTCAAAAAAAGTAAAAAATTATTTTTTGTATTCAAGACAGTTTTTTTTGCACCTGGAATTCTTTTAATTTATTGTCAAAATATTGGATATTACTAGATAGGATTAGATTACAAAAATTAGCATAATGATTTTTTTTTATTTTTGATAGAAGGGCTATAAATACTTTAATGGTATGCAAACTGTGAGAGCAACTGTTTAATTTCCAAGAGAACAGATTTTCAAAATTGATTGGGATGGATTAGGTTATAAGAGTTTGTTTTTGAAGTTTATGTAAAGCTTTCAGTGTATATTTGCTCATATATTTACTATAGCAATAAGAAATTGTATGACACCATAATAGAGATGTTGAATTATAATTTTTGTTTATCATGTAGCTTTGTGTGAAATTCAAACAAACAAGTCATGACACAGTGAAATAATGTATTGTTTCATTATTTACCAAGTAATTTAAGTCATGACACAGTGAAATAATGTATTGTTTCATTATTTACCAAGTAATTTAAGTCATGACACAGTGAAATAATGTATTGTTTTATAATAACCTTGATTAGCAGTAAGATGAAGTGTTCCAATATGGTCTTGCTATCTCAATCTTTTTTCCTGCTTTCTAAGCATTGCTGAAAAAATTTTCATGCTCAGTGCACCAGTTTGTTTGTGCCATTATTGAACATGTACATAGCATTTGACTAATAACAGCAAATGTACAATTGATGACAATACCTTGTCGAAACGTTGTACATTTGCTGTTATGTTAAACTTATATTAAAGTTTTTCTTCATTATCCATTCAAGTCGTCTCCAGCCATTATTAGTCTCAAAGTGGGTTCCTCGTCATCGAAATAGCATTTGACTACTCTCCACCAATAGCTCTCTTTGCTATTCCCATTCAATCCTCACTTTCTTGATTGGCCCAGCATTGTTTAGATGTGTTTTTTTTTCATGTGGCTGCCGTTCATGATTGTGCTTCTTTGCCAATTTTAAATCTTTTTTTTTTTTCTAACAGTTCTATTTTACTGTGTTTGCATTCAGTTGTTTCAAAAGTCAAAAATGCTATGGGAAACAGGTTCGACTTTATATGTACAGGCCTTACTTTTGCAGGGAATTAGATTCATATATACAGCCAGCGATTTCTTCTTCTTTTCAACTTGGCAACATTTCTGAGGAAGAATACAATCAAGGAGAAGATTATTTAGACTTTCCTTTTCTGGCAACTTCTTATTTTGATTTGTCACACTCTACACCTCTTCAAGAGTTTTCCCCTTCCCTTTTTCTTTACAGGTTATTAGTTAATGCATATTCTGGTTTTGCTGTATGTTCAAGACATGGGTGATTTTGCTAGTTTTCTTTTTCCTGCTCCAGTTGCTGTGCCCCCAAGCATCATTCACTTTGGTGGAAGTTTATTCTTCTCATCCTTTCTTCATACTGCTTCCAGTTCTCCCAGTGGTTCTATGGTAAGTTTTTGACTTGTTCATTTCACACATGATAGATATACCCATGGTAGGCACAGCTCAGATGCCCTATGTGTGGCTTTGTTCTTTTTTACACACAGGAGATTTATTTATTTCATGTCATTAGTGCTCGGACTTTCGTAAGTTGATATTTATGTGTCCTTTGTTGTCTAAGTTAATTTAGATTAAATGTAAGTTAGATATTGGTTATTACTTTGATAACTTTTTCTAAGTAATTTTAGTTGTTTTGCATGTTTGTTGATATTATTTGTCGAGGGTTTGTCAGTTTGATATTAATAAGTGTACTTTAACTAGGTATGTTTAAATAGTTTATAATTTACATATCATTACTACTAGTAACATGTAATTCATTGTTCTGTCTGGACAATTGTTAAGTATCTGCCTTATAATCCTACTTTTCGTCAGTGTAGGACTTAATTTTGTTTTTGCTTTGCTGCATTGCTGACATGTTTGTTTCTCATTCATAGGGCTGAGCTTTCCTTTGACTTCTTTACCTATGTTCTTGATGCTAGAAAAAAAATTGTCTCATCATAATCTACAATTCAGGGTTCATCCCCACATCGTCAATAATTATTTATTGCTCAAAGTCAAGTATTCTAATTCAGGACCCTACAGTTTGCACTAACCTTGGCTCATTAAGTGTTTTGTTGGGTTGTACGAGCTCTTGCCTGATATCTTCACTTGATGGGTCTTTGCACTCATCTTTACTTGGATGACTGGCTACTGCTCACTTCTCATTCACAGTCCAGAGACCATACTCTTCCGCTCCTACAAGAAGCAGCACAGGTGGGATTCCTGATGAAAGGGGAATTTTGTTCTTACCACCACTCAATTCACCATTCATTTTGGGATTTTCTTCATTCCTACTTCAGTTTGGCCCAGCCTTCTCCTCTCTGTCTTTGGGATGTGGAGCAAGCAATTCTGAAGGCCCTCGCCTCACATTATCTCACAGCTCAAGAGATTCTATCTCTCTTGGGGATGTGGAGCAAGCAATTCACAAGGCCCTCCCCTCACATTATCTCACAGCTCGAGAGATTCTATCTCTCTTGGGGATGTGGGCTTCCTTAGAAGCTCTCATTCCCATGGGTTAGGCTCTTATGTGTTCCCTTCAGTGGACACTCCTAAATCAGTGGAACTTCTACTCGAATCGATTGGGCCACCATTTTACCCTTCATTTCCAGATCAGAGCTGATCTCGCTTGGTGGTTAGACAGAGATCAAACCACAGCAGGGGTGCTGCTTCCAAGGGCTCATCTTTAGAGGGTTGGGATGCTAACCTCAACTCCCAGGGGATTTCCAGTCTCTGGTCAATCAAGAAGGCATCTCTCCATATCATCATTTTCAAGCTTTTGAGAATGGTGATATGGAGGTTTGTCCATCTTCCTTCCTCTCCAGTATGGGAGGGTAGTACACTCCAACAACTCCACACTGATCAATCATATCACTAAACAAGGGTGTACCAATTCCAGGAATTTTCAGATCCTGGATCTCTTTTTCTGGGCCCGCTGTCACCACATTGCGGTCTTAGCTTGCCATGTTCCTAGTGCCCTGAATCTGGTTGCATATTGATTATCTAGTCTCAACAAGATTCTCCAAATGGAGTGGTCCCTCAATCCAGAGGTCTTTTGGTGGATGCATTTCCATCTGGAGACAACTCATATATGCCTTTGCCACCCACTGGTACACCAAACTTCCTTCCTTTTGGTTTCCCATTCCACACCTGCTAACTCTGGGGGTGGACAAGTTCAGTCAAAATTGGAGGGGTCTTCACATCTATGCTTACCTCTTATTTTACTCCTCTCCAGAGTTCTATCCTTAATCCAAACCATTCCATGTCTAGTCCAACTGGTGGTTCTGTATTGGCTGGCCCAACCATGGTTCCAGTGTTTACTTGTGCAACCTTCTCTACCCTTACCTCTATCTTGGTCTCTACTCATCAACCTTGATTGACATTGTTCATCCAGACATCACCACACTCTGTCTTCTCTCGTGGCTTTGGTCAGGTCCATTGCTCCAGCCCAGAGACAACCCACATGTTGCATCTTCCCTTTCCTCTTCCATCAGACGTTCTTCTATGTCCATTTACCAATGGCAAAGCTCTACCTTCAGCCTTTGGTCTCTTCAACATGATTTCTGTTCTTCCCACCCTTCCATTCCTCATCTTTCCCAATTCTTCACTTGGTTGTTTGTCAAAATCTTGTCCACTTCAACTTTGTCTACCTATCAGGCAGCCTTGTCAAACACCTTCCATTTCTCCTAATTTTGTCTTTCTTTGTCATTTCTCTCCTTTTTAACTCCTTTCGAGTCATGTGTCCTCCACGATCTATTGATTTACCTGATTGGGATCTCATTGTGGTCCTTTATGCCCTTTCCCATCCTCTCTTTGAACCTTTGACTATGTGTTCCATGTACAATCTCTCCCTCAAAACCTATTTCCTTTTCCTTGCATACAATGTCGATCAGATATTTATGTCATTAATGTTACCTACATCCTCTACCATTCCTCTTATGTCATTCTATATCCTAACTGGTCCTTCCTCCCTACAGCTTATGCTATCTGTGAAGGTGATTTGGCTTTCATGCCCAGTTCCTTACCTTCCATCTCCCACATTACTTCCATTCCAATCCTGAACAACTTCGTTATCTGGTCTGCTCTTTACGGTGCTATGTGGCACATACTTCCTCCTTTTGAGGTTCACATTCCTGACTTTTTACTCCCTGGAACCCTTCTGTTTCCCATGCTCTCTTCCGTCATACCCACTGGTTGGGTTCATCAACTCATTAGGCTGGTGTATATGGACTTATTCATGGAATGTTGCTATCTCCACAACGTTTCTTCTAATTACATTTGTCATCTCACCATATATTTGGATGCTTGTCTTTGCCATCCATTAGAGAAGCTAATTCAGGTCAGAATGTGCACTACTCCCAATATTTTCATTATCTGTATGATATGGCTGTATCTTCCTCAGGTGGATATCATCTGCCTACCATGGTAATTCTACACACATCCTTTCACCTTTGACTGGGGTAAGTATCATCACTTCTTTTAATTTTTTTTTCAGAGACCTTTTTTTTTGCCACTGATAATGGGATCCCACTCTGTGGCGGGTGTTGCCTGGTTGGATATGCTTTGCCTCAAACCCACACTATTTACTGATTGTGCTATAATACTCACTCTAGAGATGGGGTGTTCTCCAAGTCCACTGGTGGCATACCCAGCAGTATATACATGTTTCTAGATATCAGAAGTTTCACTCAATGGTGGAACATCATTCATGGACTTCATGAGTAAAGCAGAAGGAGATTTCTGCCCATCGCTGCTGACCTTATGATTGAATAAATTGGGGTCAGTCTGCTTTTCAAAATAGGGAATCATGGACACCCATTGCACTATTTCCTGTGTGATGATCCTTGGGACTCCCCACCATGTTTACTTCCCCTTTTTCTTCCTGTGGAGCATGGGAGTCCTTACCAATTCCCAGTTACTGGGGTGGTGGACCATGGAGGCTTCCTCCTGAGTGAGTTTAGAAATTGACTTTACAATTCATAATGATGATTATCCAATTAGTGAGAAAAGGGCAATGCTGGTTTCCCTTCTACCATTTTCCCTGGATGCTTTTTCCCAGGTGGACTGCAATAGACAGAAAAATAAAACAGTAGGTTGGAGCAGGTCCAGCTGACATGGGATCCTCCTCATGATACTGGGTTTGGGATGACACTGCCCTGTTCCTGTATTTCTATGCAGTGGAGGCCCCTCTTACAAGAGTTTCTTTACCTGCTCCTATGGTTGAGTTTGGGGGACTTTGTCTGCCTTGTAATGCCGACTATAGGACATATGTACACTGTTCCTATGATTGAGCAAATGTTCCATGTCCTCTTCATAATTCCAGATGCAGGATGTCTCTTCCCTTATTTACAGTTGTATTAGTTATGATTTCTGTTCATAATACAGGTTATAAGTATTTCCATTTTCTTACAGTTGAGTTGAGGCAATTCCAACGACCCCAAAATGCCAGGTTTAGTTTGTTGTGCTCCTAGCTCCTACAGTTGTTTTGGGGGTTTGTCCAGTTTTGATCAAAAGCTAACTTTCTCTTTGTAATTCCGTTTGCTTGATGTATGACAATATTTATTTATGGTTAGGGTTGCTGAGTCTATATAACATGGTCCACATGCCCTAGCCACTATGTTTATGCTACATTATGTTAAATGTTTTTTTTGATCCACAATCTCCTAATTCTAAGAACTAATTATTAACCTCATGTGTTCAGTTGAGGTTGTATATGCTCATAATTACTTTTGATTATATTTTACTGTGCATTACATTTCTCAGAACTAACAGTAGTAGTGTAAATCCCTCTAATACTGAAGACAAGTTATGGAACCTCATCTGTCCAGTTGAGGATGGTTATCTACATAGTTCATTCAGTTTATATTTTAGTATAAATGGCACCTTTCTCCAAAGAAATTGCACTAGTGCACTTTTTTTTCTGCCTTATCAGATTCATTTCCTGCTTCAAGGTCGAAGAGCATACCTGTTCCAGATGTAATGCAGTACCACACGTGTGCTTCGGTTTCATCTCAGAGCACATCAGTTCATTCAGGGTGGTTGCTTTCCACTTGGTTTCAGTGTTGAGTGCCTACACTGGCCCCTCCACCCTGTGCAATGTGAAATTCTAGCTTTGTGTAAGAGGAGGTAAGACCGTATTGGAAGTTAACATTTTCTTACACTGAAAATGAATTTCTAATAGTTACTTACCTCTTATCACTCACTTTCCACCCTTCTTCCCCACTGCTGGTGTACTTTTTTTAGAGCCTGCCAATTCTCAAAAGTGAGGATTGAGCAGGAATAGCAGAGGGATTAGCTGTGCCATTATAGGTGGCACAATACCATTGTTGGAAAGTAGTCACATGCTATATACATGTTCAAGAGTGGTGTGAAATTGGTGGGGCATATAGACTGGTGTGCTGAGCGTGAAAGTTTTTCAGCGATGCTTAGAAGAAGATTGAGATAGCTTTATGTGTGAGAGGACCTCGGTAAGTACCTATCAGAGTAGGAAAATGTTAACATTTGTTCTAGAAATACAAGGTGACAAAAACAAAACTATTTACTAAAAAAAGCTTTGAAATATAAAAGATTACCAAATAGTACACCCTGACAAATATCAAGTATATAGCTGCAGGTATTTGCACTTTGTTGTATCTGGTTAAGCCTCTTATTCAGTTTAAGTATTATTTCAATTTGTAGGCTTAGAAATTATGTATCTTCTTTTGGGTAGATGTGATTTTTTTTTCTGTCTGAATATATTTTCATTCTGATAAATCAAAATATACTTTCTGTTTAACAGGTTATTGTTTATATATATAGTTCAAAGAATTGTTTAGACAAAATTATCTGATTCCAAATTTTCATGTTATTACACAAAAACTACTTAGCTGAAGCTGAAATAACTAAACATGTTAACAGTTGTTTAAACTGTAATGGTGTTAACCCTCTTGAGTAGCCCCCAATAGTTCAGCGGTGCAATCTGAAGGCTCACATTGCTAAAAAGCGATACTCATGACGGGCACAGCACAGATTATCCGTTACGTAGCTTTGTGCTTAATAGCAAATAAACAAATAAATAAGCCCTCTTTAGCAATCAGAACTTGAAAAAGAGTTCAGAAAAATTTTAGCTTGAAATGAGATGTATGGTTATTTTTATTGTATGTTAAGTGTTTAAATAATCTTTTAGTAAAAGAATATATCCAAGTATCATGAACTTTGAGATGTTTAGCTGAAAAACATTAACTTTCTTGGTGGGGAAAGGTTTAAAATAGCTCTCTGACTTATGATAATTATTATTACAGTGTTGTGTAAGCTGAATTAAAGTTAACATCAGTAATAAATATCTTAACACTAAGAGCTTTTGATACCTTATGTATTTGTACACAGTAGTTTTGTTCTCTGTTGTAATATATAATTTGTCTCATTTTATTTAATTTGATTAAAATTTAATGGTTTTTCTAGGTTTGAAGAATTCCCTCCTGTGGTTTTCACTTTTGAAAAACTGGAGATCCTATTTGCTTCAGACAACAAGATTAGAATTGTAAATGTTTCTGGATTTGCTAAGCTTCCAGTGTTAACTGTTTTGGATCTTCAGAATAATGACATTTCAAATGTTCCTCCAGAACTAGGGAATTTAAGGCAGTTAAGGTAAATATTATTTAACTCTATTGTGCCCAGATGGGACAAAAAGTGCACTATCAACTAAAAAACATTGTAGAAAATAAGCTTGTAGTCATATTCCCACACATTAAAAACTAACGTCAGAGTTGAAATATATTCAACAAAAATGTTTTGGGTTCATTTCAGCAAAATCTGTATGAAAACATTAGTGTTTGTGAATTTCCCGACTTTTATTCTGATCATAATATGGCACTTGTACCCCCTTTGGAAGAAAGTCAAAATAGGTTTGAGCCACATAAAAAGCTTGAAAAAAATTATTTCTATAGGTGTGGGGGATAAGTTAGCAAATTGGATATAAGAGTGGTTGAATGGAAGAAAGCAGAGGGTTGTTATAAATGGAGTTCAGTCAAACTGGATGAATGTAACAAGTGGGGTATACCTCAGGGGTCTTAGGATTTCAGCAATTTTGGATTTACATCAATGACATAGATGAAGGAATGGTTAATAAATTACTTAAATTTGAAGATGATATTATGGTCTTGGGTGTTTCTAGCTGTGAAGAGGATGCTGCTGCTTTACAAAAGTATTTAGATCATTTAGTGAGTTGGGCAAATAAATGACAAATGGGTTTTAATTATAATAAATGCAAGATAATGCATGTGGGTTATCATAATTTGAATTAAAGTATAATTTGGATGGGAATAACCTTAACAGTGTCCTGAAAGCAAAATATCTTGGTGTAATGGTTGATCAGTCTCTTAAGTCATCCAAGCAGTGTGCTTTTGCCAGTGCTACTACAGCAAATAGGATTTCAGATTGTATCCAGTTCAACAGAGATTGGAAAAAAGTGATAAAATATTAGCTCGGTGGTATGTTGCTAGAAGAAAAGATGTTTATGAACAATATCTGCCACAATTACATTATTAATTTTTTTAAGCTGTATTTACCATATTATACTTCACATGATGTTGCAATATGCTTGGAAAAGAGAAGTTTTTGTGGAATAAGAGGAGGAAGATTTAGTTTAATTGTTGTGCACCTGATTGTATCAAGTTTTTTTTTCACTTACGAGGCTGCTGTGTTGGCGATGTATACACTGGGCCTTATCGTCCTAAGTAACTGCTTAAATGGGCAAGTGAAATCATTGGAATGTAAAAACATATATAATTAAATGAATATAAAACTATGTTTAAAACTTATTGCATATATTAAATCAGATATTTTGTTTAACAGTTTTTTACAGAGACATCTCAAAAGTAAAT
>NW_013668313.1:98858-109036 GCF_000517525.1 Limulus polyphemus
TAATTAAGAAAGGCATCCAACGGTTCCCATGGCCAAGTCAGTCACGTGATATGAACTACATTGAGCATGTTTGGGCCATACTTGTTCAAGCAGTGAGAAGAAGTTCCAGAAAACCAGCATCCCATGGAGAGCTACTCGATATTTTGCATGCAGCCTGGGTCAAGATCGTACAGGAGAAAATTGCAAAACTCATCGATTCCATACCAGAACGAGTCAAAACACTGAAAAATGCTAGTGGCAAATCGTCTAAGTATTGATGCACATTTGTAAACATTTTTGTCAAATTGATAATGCGAGATAAATGACTATTTAAAAACATCATGGTGTCTATTTACTTTTGAGATGTCTCTGTATAATTTTGATATGGTAAAAAAATTATTTTTTATTGTATGCAAGTGATTATAAGCACATTGAAACTGAATGTGGCATTTTTCAAATCAAAACAAAGATAAAATAAAAACTTACAATAAAGTTTTTATAAGAATGTAGAAAGACATAAAAATCAGCCATTAAATTATAAGTCCATGGTAAGCATTTGACATTGTTTCTTTAAAAATATTACTATCAACTTTTTTAGAATTTTCAAAATTGAATTCATAAAAATAAGATATTTCATTTGCAGATGCTACATAATCTGTATGAAGTTTATGTGCAGTTTTCAACAAGTTCACCAGTAGTTTCCTCTTTTGCTATGCAATAAAACTTACAATAGGCACATCAAATCAATGCATCCAGACAGTTAAAAGTTAGATAAACAATTTTATAAAAATGTCTCTCACTGAATATATTTTCTTTTTCTTTGTAATCTGTTAGAAGTTAAATCAGGTTCTATGTAACTGTCTAGGGTATTATATGATATGATACCATAATAATTATGAAAAAATATGGATTAAGTAAGTAAACATATTATTTATATCTTTTTATTTCATAAAAGGCTTCAACCCTTTATACACTAAATCCACTCCTTAAACTCAGGGATAGTGTCAGTTTATTAGAAAACTTTTAAGAAAATTGTCTTTTACTGCTACATCTTTAAAATAGCAGTAGTATTTTTTTAAGTTCAGTGTTTTTAAAAGACATGTAGACATATTTTAAATTGTACCTTCCAGGTCTTTACAACTGGAAGGAAACCCTTTCCGCAATCCTCGACCATCAGTTCTGGCAAAAGGAACTCTAGCTCTTCTAGAATATTTGAGAGACAGAATTCCCTGTTAAGCACACTGTAAATATATACTTGTTTATTAAGCAAGATGATCTATAACAATTTTTATTTTTTTAATTGGACAAAGGAGTCAGAAATTTATTACTTTTTTGCTGTTATATTTATTTATTGTTTTACTTTTACGTTTGGTATCAGGAATTGGATTAATGTGTCACATGTTTTTTCATTTCAATATACTTTTTGTAGAGGTTTGGTCCTGCTAAATTATCTTTCATATTCATTTCAAAAGAACTTCCTAATTTTTTTTTATTCTACATAGATCAGTGAACTGTTACTTTTTTACATATGGAAATCAAATTAAGTGAACAAACTTAGACAAAGAATACTTTTATGTGATGCTTAATAACCACTATCTTTTAACTGAGTATATTTGCAATACTAAGTGTAAGATTACCTGAAATGAAAAGAAGGGTTTCTTTGTATGTAAATTGTTTAATATGACTTGTGTTTTCTTAGTTCATAGCTATTGAAACATCTTAAAAAAATATTTTTCACATGAACCAAGGTACATAACAAAAGTTTCAGCTAGTATGTGTTACATATATCACACCTCAAGATTATTTAAATTGAAAAGCTTGTCATTAAAGATGTTTTACCATGTCTATGAAATTTGGAACTAAAATACTTGATTCATGATGACAAGGAACCCACTTGAAGTAAATATATATAGTAGAGACTGCTGATATGGCTATAGAAAACTTTTGTTTGAAAAGCACAAAACAAATAACATTTCAACCTCCTTGACCTAATGGTGATGACCTAAGGAGGTCAAAACATTATTTGTTTTGTGCTTTTCAAATGAAAGTTTTCTATAGCCGTATTAGCTGTATTTACATATAAAATACTTGATATTTAATACATTTAATATTTCATTAAAAAATAAAAATTGGATTACTCTAAGATATTCTGCATAGTAGTAATATGAGTATTTGTTACAATTATGTTCTGCTCTTTTTTTTCAGAATTTAAGAAATTTAAGTACATATAAAGAGCTTGTTATAACTTCATTGCTTATTATTGTAAATGGAATTCGAGATAAACATTTGTTATACCATTATTTAGAGTGTAAGTCTTTTGGTTAAAGCATTTTCGTCAGCTGCTGATAAAGCTGCAACCATGAACTGATCTACTGGTTTTAGTAAAAGAAAATGAGACAGTTAATATTGAATGTGTTTATTCTGTAGTTTATTTCTCTGTTAAAGAGTTCTATATTTA
Source organism: Limulus polyphemus (assembly GCF_000517525.1). Classification (NCBI taxonomy): domain Eukaryota; kingdom Metazoa; phylum Arthropoda; class Merostomata; order Xiphosura; family Limulidae; genus Limulus; species Limulus polyphemus. The sequence goes on from NW_013668313.1 coordinate 101,296, forward strand.
AACATTCACTGTGTTATATTAAGACTAATTTTCTTTTTCCTATTACTCATACCTTATATGTCATGCAAAATGTAGGAATATCATTATATCATTAAAATTAGGGTTAGTCTCTTTACTAAAATTTTTGTGTATATCTAAAAGACAATTTGCTAGCATATGTTCTGAGGAGTTAAATTATCATACACATTTAGGCCAAAAATTTTGGTATGTTTAATAATCAAAATTGTTAGAGTTACTAAATATTAAATTATATTATGAGTTTTAGTATTTCTAAAACTCCATCAACAACCGAAACTTAAAAATCTCTATCTTCAAAATTTTTTAACTTGTATGTATTATTAATTGTAAATTGCTAGTCTTATAAATTAGTTACTTAAATCAATTAAGCAAGACAAAAAGTGAGTTTAGTAGTTGTTTTTTCAGTGTTTCTATGTAAAATATGTCAAACTTAACAAAGTGATCTTTTTTATTGTTAGTAAATACATTTCTTAGGCATTTTTTTCTAAAAAGTTAGATTTGGTGAAGGTTTTTGTGTATATAGTTTAGGATTTTTTATTTTTTTAGGAGTACAGATTATACAGTATTTCACATAAGTGTGGCTTGAAAATATTTTTGTGCATTGAAATTTCAAAAATTGTACTTGTTTTATATTGGCTATTGTATATTTCTCCACCGATACTGTACAGAGAAACACTAAAGAAGGTTTAATTTTTCCTTACAAGAAAACTCCACATGTGTTTGAAACAACAAGCTACAGCATTGTTTACTTTTTGATATATTAAAAATATATTATATTTGAGTTATTTTTTGTACTATTTAAATATTAGAGATTGTTTTTTTATTATATTGGTTCTTGTATGTTTTTATTAAGATGTTAAATAAATTTTATTGGCAGTTATATATATATAAATGTATATTTCTTTATGTATATAATTAATTTCAGTAAAAAGCATGAACAGAATCACCCAGATATAAAGTTCAAATATAAAACAGGAGATCAACAATTTTTGCAACAATTAGGAAAGCTTATGAGCTTTCAGAAGTGACTTATCCAGTGAAATGTCAAAGTTTTTGCCCAAGAAATATACAAATCAACACCTTAAAATATAATTTCTACATAAAATAATATAAAACAAACAAATTTACAAGAATAAAAGGATAAAATCAACATCTAAGATTACATTGAATCTGTATGATAGTAAGATTTTTGACAAAAATATTTTATATGCTCTAGTGCCAGCCTTCTTAAAACTTTGAACAAAAAGGCTTTTATCTTGATTAAGTGACTGAATGATTCCAGACCATGGAAATTTATTATTGGGATTCTTGCTGATAATTATAAACATTATTGTAATGACATACTTCCTAATGAATATACTAAAACAACAAATCTACAGCTAGTGAGGTACTTGTTCACACTATATTTCTAAGTGATTTATACAGTTTGTTGCTGACTAGGACCCCAAGAAAAGGTCAGCAGCTGCCACAGACAGCCAATTGCAGTCAAGGTGCCATAAAAAAAAAATATGAATGTCAAGATTATAACTTCAGGACTATATATAATACCTTATCTAAATATAACTGACACACCCAGACAAGTACCTGAAATTCAGTCATAGTAAAAAAAGGGGTTAGTTTGTCAGTACAGCAGAGCAAAATGTATTTGTAGAAAGCTTCGTTTATAGTTAAATGAAGATATCCATCTTCATAACCAGTGGTTATGTAGCACACTTCATCAAATAAGCTACCAGAATAACAAACTCCTCTAAAGAAACTTAACCACAAGCCAGAATCAATATTCTGTTTTTTTTCCAAAATTAAGCTGCAATATTCAGAAAATCTACAGAAACTTTCAATTTTAAGTTTGCTTTACATTTAGTAATACCATATAAAGCAATTTGACCCTCTCCATATGAGCTTGGACATTTTTACCAATCTTGCAGCCACCATGAAACTATACAGATTATAACTTTTAATTTAGTAAGTGCACCTTTACAATGTGATGGAGTCAGTCTGACTCAAACTCTGACTAGTCTCAGTGTAAAACAATTTTCATGTTAAGATTAAAAATACTCTTTTCATCTTACAGCTTTCAAATTTCATCTAAATAATCTCTAGAACCTCCTAATGAATATCAAGTTTTTAGTAAAAGTTACAGTAATGATTTATGTAATGCATGAGCTTCTTTCAGAGAAATTAATTTATGTTTTTATTTAATTTTGTTTTTCATTTAACTTAATATTAAAGTTTATAATTTTGACATTTTAGTTACTTTTATAACAACAAATGAAAAATATACATAAAAAAACAAGAAATTTAGTACATACACTTGAGTCTTGTACTTTTTTTAGTTGAAGACTCGAGGTGTCAACAAAAGTTAACCCTAATTTTAGCTAGAGTTGTTTTACTGAATTTTATTTATTTCAAATATTCAACTTAGAACACAAAATAATAACGCATATAACATCCTATAACTATTATAATTTAAGTGACTTTCTAAGTAAGCTATGAGTGTATTAAAATAATTATCATAGCTGGTCGAACTGAACTCAGTGACAGCAACTTTGAATCTGTCTGTGGAATAATTCAAAAGCTGTCACATGAAATAGCTAGCATTATATATAAATCAGTTAATTAAAATATTTTCATTTTATTGGTTACAAATACTGTAATAGCAGACATCAAAGAGAAATATTGGCATCTTGTGAAAGACATTATGTAGGTTGAACTTCAGGTTTATTTCAAGTAAAACTTTAGATTATGTCTAAGCAATATCTATAAGTTTGTAATTTGAATTAAAATTCAAGCTCAAATAGGAGATGAAAAATTATCTACATTGTGCAACTTGGTTGAACAAGTGTCACATAATACATAAAAGTGAAGACTGAGAACTTAACCCTTTGACTGCAGCTACTTTAAACGCACGTGGAATTTTTACGAGCTGTACACTGTATACATCACACTCGCATTCAACTGCAGGAGGCAGCCCGCACCCGAAATGGAGAATCAGCAGTCAATAGGTTAAGTATTTTTTTTTTTAAATTAAAACTTAAATAATATTAAGATTTGATTTATTAACTATTTTCTATGCCAATTTTATTGACATATATTAATAATAAAATAGTTTAATTAAATTTTGAATACAACTGTAAAAAAGCTGTGAGATGTGCACTTTTACATACTTTCGTAAAACAGCTTACTCCTCATCTGAGAAACACGGGAACTATCTACAAAGAACAGACTTCTAGAATAATGCATTAACAAGCTTAAATATGTTGTTTTACTGATGAAAATCTGTACATCAGCTATTGGTCAACACCATATTACAATAAGATATAAAATAGATAGGAAAAACTGTAGAATTATTGAGAGCAAATAATAAGAAAAGCAAGATTAAAGAATACATTGAGACCAAAATATAGAAAAACTGAAAAGAAATTTAAAGTTAGAGATCAGCATTCTATGGGTAGCAATGGTCCAGGAACAAAATAGAATCAATCAATCAAGAAACAGAAATAAAGAAAACTGAAGAATTCTCTTTAGAACTACATTACCTTATGCCAATCCTAACAATCACCAAAACTGAGGACCATCAAAGCAACCTAAGAACAAGCTCATAAGGTAGTTTGACTGTATAAATTACTAACAGTTCTCTACCTTCTCAGTGTCTTTTTAACAATGGTTAATGTGTTTTTTACTTAATGCTAATTGAAGTTTATATTTGACAATACATTCTCAAATAAATAAAACATAACTCTTACTTCCAGAATACAATTTTTATTATAACTTGATATTTTTGTCTGAAGACTTTTTCAGCAGTTTCATCCTAAAAGTGTTATAACAGAATGCAGTTCAGTTATATGATAAAGTGGAATGCAGTTATGAGTAAGTCTCATGTATTCACAGCATGAATTTCTCAGCTAATTTCAAACATTTTACTTTGTTTGAAATTATATTTTTCTAATAATATTTTCAAGCAATGGTGGAAAGCAGTGTGTGTACGTGAACATTGTAACTAAATCTAAGTAAAAGATAAATTTGTTATCATAGTACAACAAGAAATTCTTTAGCAAGTTTGTATTTATTACAGACAGCTCAAGTTCATGAGATTGTTTTCAGAAAGACAGTTATTGAAATCGAACAGTAGAAAGCTTTGAAACTTATATGTTAACCTTACATGTTTGATGGATAGATGACTGATGAACCAACTTCAACTGTCTTGTTTCCACCAACCAACCAAACTTGTTTATCACCTTCTTAGTTGCGTATGCATACATCATTCGAAATCGGTCTATTTGATACTGTGTTTGCAAACACATCAAGGCTTTAAGGGGACAGTACATTTAGCCTTATATCTCCAGAAGGCTTTCAGTCATTTTCAGGAGGAGGAAGGATGTTATGCAGATCAGAGAGATTCCCAGAAATGATGGGAAACTTGGGCTGTCTGTCATAAACTTTAGGTTGTTTTCTCTGGATTAAAATAAAATTCTTTAATTTTACTATGTAAAGAAAATCAACTGTAATTTTACTAAAAGTTTTCAATTTGATAACTGATTACCTATTCATAGCAGGTTAAGGTTTTGCATATCTCTCACAGCTTCTTCTGTATTAGCAAACTTGTCTCTACTATCTATATATATATATGTATGTATGTATGTATCTGAACATACTTTATATGTAGCTTGATATGTAATTTTATCTGGAAACAATCATCAAACTGTATTCTGGGGTTTTGCATTTATTTTTCAGGCATTTTGATTCTTTATAAGTGAACTTTATAATAACATATAAAAGTGATATCCATGTTTTTGAGCTATTTTGATAAACTAATTTGTCTCACATTTCAATATTTTGTGATTTTGTTACTTATATATATGGTACTTTATATAAGGCAAAATACTGAATTGTAAAAAAAGTTAACATTTTTCTCCATTGAAAGTGTATTTCTGATAGAATCTTACTTCTTTTAGTGCCCTCTATATGTGCAAATTTTCACTAGCCTTGATACTCTTACTTACTCTCACACGTTTTCATGTGAGGCAGCTGCATGACAGTATGCAAATGAGCATGCTACATGACTCCCTCTATGCCCCTTAGTACAAAATCATTGGTGTAGAGTTGCTAGGGTGTGACAGACTGTAAGGGGGAGTTCAGTCTCAACCAACACCAACAAAGTGGTAATAGGAATATCCGACCAATGATAGGAAGAAGGTCCTCTACTGTTCAGAACACAGGAACTGGAAGGAATGAAAATTGTTCATTCCAAGGACCTGCATCATCATGTGTGCTTGTCCAACACCATAATTCCAACATCTGGTTTACAGTAGGAAGGCAAACAGCAATTTAGGGGTTCAGCTCAAGTCCAGAACCAGGCGGCATTAGAAATGGATCATTCATTCTGTGGTAGGAGGGTACCTGGGCCACTCACATGCGAGGAATAATGTGGCTGGTACAGCTCCAAACAACACCAGTACCTCCTACGTACCAACATCTGGATGACGGTAGGAAGGAGGGTGCCCAGTTGGAGGGGTGAACTGCATTGTAGAGTCCACGACCATGCGGCATCTGGAATAGTAGAAGGAGTGTCTATACACCAACAGAACACCACTGCCCTACTCTCAAATGAGTGGAATTGAGTACATTCAGGAGGAAGTTTCCATGGTCCACCACCCAAGCAGCTAGGAGCTGATAAATGTTACAAACTCCTGTACTCCACTGGAAGAAGGGGCGATGTGTTGGAGAGTGTCGAGGAATGCAGAACCAGAAATAGTGTAATGGGTGACTTTGAAACCTTATTTTGAAAAGCAGATTGTTCCTGATTCAGTCAAACAAAGAAGCAGCAGAGATGGGCAGCAATCCCTTTCTGAATTACTCATGTTGGTCCATGAGTGTACAATCTGGGGCAAACATACTTATGAAGCGAAACACTGAGAGGAAAACCTACAAACAGTTTTGAAGAACAACTGATCTCAATGATGAATGTTATTGACCTGAGTGGTTGTAGAGTGCGAGTTTAAGACTAAATATGCCTGGTCAGGGATCATTATATTCGAGAAAGACCCCTGTAGAGAAAAAAACTAGAAAAATATCACCTAATCACTCCTAGAGAATTGTGGAGCTCAAGATGGCAATGGGAGGTAGACAGTAACTTATACAGTAGGAAAAGGTTAGATGATGAAGATTATGTGAATAAATGTATGGGGAGTGATCCACATGCCAGCACAAACTATAACCTCTAACAGACAATGGAAGTGGGCAGCCAGGGACATAGTAAGGTGACAGATTTGATGGGAGGACACTTTGAACAGACAACAATCATCAGGAGATACAGAAAAATAAACTGGCACACTCAACCCATAATGGTTGTTTGGTGCTTTATGGCACAAAGCAATGAGGCTATCTGTGCCAAACAACTGGTAAAAACAGTGAAAGTAAATTAAAGAAAAGTGTAAAAATACAGTGAGTTAAAACCAATATATGTCGAAAAAAGATTTATATATAATTAAAAATACAATCTAATCGGACAGTGTCACCATTACCAATGACACTGTCCAACCTCAGGGGTAAACTCTTAGAAAACATGTGTCTAAAATGGTGCCGCCGCTCACGGTCGTAATGATAGCACAATAGTAAAATGTGGGCTATTGTGACTTGAGTGTCACAATGGCAACACAACGATGGGTCAATACCTGATAAAAGAAAATGATGGGTTAAAAAACTGTGACCAATGCGTAGCCTTGCCAGGACTACTTCCTCCTTCCGATCCTTACGGAAGCAAGACGGCCAAAGACCAACAGAAGGTTTGATCTGGAAAAGCTTGTTAAGACATTGTTCATCCCAAGTCGATTGCCAACTGGCATGAAGCCGCGCATTGAAGACAGGACCATAGTCCATGTATGGGACAGGCACGGCCGTGATGGCACCAGAGCAGACGGACTTAGATGCGGTCTCAGTGAGCTCGTTCCCGTGAATACCGATGTAGCCAGGGATCCAGAAAAACTGGATGGAAACAGAAGATAGAGAAAAGTGGGCCAGTTGATGTTGAATATTGAAGAGAACAGGGAGAGAACTAAAGTTAAGCGATTCCAGGGCCAGTAGAGAGCTAAGAGAATCAGTGTAAATAGTACAATTACTGTATTGCATAGCTTCTACATAAACCAGGGCAAGAGAAATAACATACAACTCGGCAGTGAACACAGAAACTGTAGAGGGGATCCTGCGAGCAACTACCGAGCCACAGCACACCATGGCAGAACCTACAGAGTCACCCGATTTCGAACCATCCGTGTAAATAGGAAGCGAAGAATGGCTGAAAAGATGTTCAGCAAAAAGAAGACGGCACTTCCAATCGGGAGTATCCGCTTTCCTCAGATAACTCAAGGAAAGGTCACAGGAAGGGATGGTAATAAGCCATGGTGAAATGGGCTGATCATTGGGGACAGCAATGTCATCGAATGCCATACCCAATTCAACCAGTTGTGCCTTGATACGAAGGCCAAAGGAAGGAATAGCAGACCGTCTGTTCCGAAAGAACATGACACATCGTGGAAGAAAAACACAATCCCAGGTGGGATGCCATGGTAAGGATCAAAACTTGGTAGCATATTGTAAAGAAAGTTGCAAACAACGGAGGTGAAGAGGATTGGAGAAGTGCAAAAAGCCGTGGTGTAGAGCCGAAACCACAGATAGTGAATGGGGTCCAGCGTCTTCAAGGCCGAAGTCTTGGCAGAACCATCGACCA
>NW_013668313.1:109958-111882 GCF_000517525.1 Limulus polyphemus
CTTACGATAAAAAATAAGTCCAAGAACTTTGCCTCAGGGACCACACGAATAACTATATCAGCGAGACAGAGCTCGGGATCGGGGTGGAGACCCTGTTGGCGGCAAAAATGCATGCAAACGGTTTTAGAAAAAGGAAATTTAAAACCATTTGCAGTGGTCCATGTCAACAACTGATTGAGGGCAGTCTGACGCTGCTGCTCAATAAACCTCAAGTTTGACAACTGACACGAGATGTGGAAGTTGTTGACAGAGCCCATTTGCAACAGTCGGAGGAAGATTATTAGTGATGGCATTAATTTTAACACTAAAAAGTGTGACACTCAAGACACAGCCATGAGGGACTCCAAGTTCCTGTGGAAAGGAATGGGAAAGAGTTGAACCAACAGGAACTAGGAATTGCCTGTTCAGTAAAAAGTTTTGAATAAAAATAGGAAGATGGCCATGCAACCCATAAGAGCGGAGGTTCTGCAAAATTCCATACCTCTTCTAAGAATCAAGTCGAATCAGATGGTCCATGGTGGAGTGCTGTCGACGGAACCCACACTGGGTGGATGATAGGAGCGTGTTCGATTCAAGGAACCAAACAAGATGACCATTAACCATCCTCTCTAGGACCTTACAAAGACAACTAGTCAAAGCAATGGGATGATAATTAAAAGGAATCTTGGGAACCTTCCCAGGTTTAGAGAAAGGGAGGACAATAGCCTGGTGCCAAGCATCAGGAAAAACACGCTCCTGCCAGATCCGGTTAAAAATAACCAGAAGAATAGCAAGAGAGGCAGGAGAGAGATGGCGCAACATCTCATAATGAACATCAGGTCCGACCGATGTACTACCAGACAGATGAAGAGCAAGTTTGAGTTCCACCAGTGTAAAGAGGCAATTATAATCATAGAGACGATCAGCCCGAAAGGAAAGAGGTGATCGCTCTGCCCAAGACTTGATGGCCAAGAAGGCAGGGGAAGAAACAGAAGTGCTAGAAGCATGAGAAAAGCTGTGGCTGAGAGCATCAGCAATGCTCTGGACTATTGGAGAGCAAGATGGAGAGGGGATGGGAAGCATACCTCCCAGTGACTTTCCAAATCTTGTCCTATACAGGTTTGGAACTGGTGGTAGAAAAGATGCTAGTAGTGAACTTAATCCAAGACTCCTTTTGGCTTTGATGTTGAACCTGCCAAGCATAGGCATGGGCCCACTGATAAACAATGCAGTTAGAAAGAGAGGGATACCTTTGGAAGGTATCCCAGGCCCGTTTTTGAGCCTTCCATGCCTCCTGGCAGGCAGGACTCCACCATGGAAAACATGTCGAAGTCTTAGGAATAAAATGAGCAGCCACCTGGACAATACAGTCAGTCACTGCAACCACACAGTCATCTATTGATGGCAGACAAACGAAGGCAGGATGAACTTCAGAGAGAGAGGTGACAGATGGCCAGTGAGCCTGGTCCAGCTTCCACTGTGGCACTCGGTTTGGGTGGCATCGACCATGGCCAACCTCCCTCATAACGATAGGAAAATGATCAATGCCCCGTGGGTCACTGTCGACCATCCAAGAAAAGCAAGTGAAAAGTGAAGAGCCTCTGGATAAGAAATGTTGTGAACAGTCTTCAAACGCTGTACCTCTTTCTCCTCCAAGAGGCAAGACCTAAAGTAAGAGAGGTAGGCACCACTACAATTAACACAGTGAGGGTCCAGTTTGCATTCGTAGGCGTCGTGGTCCTTGCCACCACAATGAGCACACGTCACAGAACCACGACAAGATGTCTTCGAATGACCGAACCTCTGGCACTGAAAACATCAGAGAGGGTTGGGAATATAGGGCTGTACCTTACAGTTCAAATAACTTGCCTTAACAGCGACAGGTGGACGTGGTGATGAAAACATCAAAATCAGAACTGAGGTTGGCACCACAATACCATCTTGA
>NW_013668313.1:112290-114196 GCF_000517525.1 Limulus polyphemus
TGACCCCCAAAGACATCTTGTGCAAGTCCTGTAAAGAGGTTGGGGTAAATGTATATAGGACAGAAGAGCATCCTGACCCAAGAGATTCCAACAACAAAGGAGCCATCTTTGGAGGGAAAGGGTCAAAGAGGACAACTGTGCAAGAATGGATAAAAGCAGGACACAAATCTCCATTGAAAACCCCTCGGGAGAATGATGAAGAACCTCAGACAGAAGGTGAATTGAGGAAAGGGAACAAAGAAGAAAGAATAACATGAGGTGGTTATGGGAATATTGAGGTTGGGAAAACATTACTAAAGTATTGAGATCCAAACTCCACAGAGGCAGAAGAGAATCTAACTTCTGGTAGTCCAAAAAGGGAAACACAGACTTATAGAATGCCAGAGAGTAGGCTTCCAAATTTTGTGAGGGTCAAGACATACTGACCACCAAACATAATTGGTCCAAAAACCTATTGACATGAATCCCAATATCCGGAAAAGGGGGAGAATAAGGTATTGGCTTGAGCGTGTCTTATTTAACAGAGAGGGGGGGGGGAAGTCAAAAGAAATGAGGGACAAAACATAAACATACCTGATTTATTAACTTCAGGAGAGGAGAAGGAGACCCAGGTACTTCCATTGGAGCTAAATGTAACTGTGTGGCATTGGAAGGGGGAGTAAACATGTTGTCAAAATCATCATCCTTTTGTTCAGGTACCCATGAACAAAGCATGATAGGATAATTCTCAGGCCAATCAGGAGCCTGCATGAAGATAGCCAACTCCCGTGGAACCACAGCCGTAACATCTTCCACCAACAATTGTGGATCCAAAACCACTGTAGTCAAAGGAAGGTTAACTGAAGTAGGTAGAGTAGTGGTAGTAGTTGTAACATGAAACTCAGAATTAATGGAAACTATGGGTGGAAGTAGAAAACTCTAACAGGGAGCTCCAAAGGATCACATATTAGAATAAAAGACATGCAATGCTAACACTTGAAACAAAAATTGCAGACCACAAGTGTAGTGAACATAAAAACAAAACAAGGAACTGATTAAAAATTCTGTACAGGAAAGTGAGCAAAAAAACTTAACACCATGAGTGCTAATTGAGAAGTGATTATGGGCTAAGCTGCATAGAGGGAGTCAGCTGTGTGGGAATTGTGTCATGCTCCTATTGGTGGAGGGCTGTTGCATGCTAAGTGGTCTGAGTCATTATAACCCATCTGTTCATACTGAAGTTCACTGTAGGTAATGTACTGATGAAATGGAAAATCACAGAATATGGTATATTAGCCTGGCCATCTAATAATCTTAAGCCTATGAAACTTTGAACTGTGCCATAAATTTGAACTATACACTAGGAACTAAACCCACAACCTACAACTAAAGTGAAAGGTCGTGACTGCAAACCAATACATCACTGTGTCCAGGGAGCTCCATGATATTGGATGTCTTAGACAGGCCCACAAAATGCTCTTAATCCATGGAACTGTGTAAATGCAAAGCCTTACATCTAGTGGTGCCTTGAACATTGAAAGTGGGTGAAGGACAGTGGAAAACATCATTTGACATGAGGAATGCTTCTACTTGTTTCACACTTCAGGTAGACAGGTCTTGGTTTGATAGCAACTTGAAAAAGTTTTTGGATATGACTGTGTCATCCTAACTGTGAAGAGTTATTTAGGTAGTATAATAGTGTGAATCAGTTTCAGCTTGTTTGAACTTGGTCCAATGGTAATAATTAAGGAACTATCAGTTTTATCATATTGTTTCATTGCTTTCTAAAGAATACACTGTTTGTATATATGTATATATATATATATATATATATATATATAAAAACTCAGTAGTACGACCTCGTCCTTCGGCCACGACCTAAATACTAATAAACTAAATACCTAATTACAACGTAGCTTCTGTAGTA
>NW_013668313.1:114217-119759 GCF_000517525.1 Limulus polyphemus
GGTAACTAAATTAAAGGTTAAACGTAATTACTAGTTTAAGTTTACTATATTAGTTTCTTATTGTCGTTCTTAACGTAAATAATACTACGTTGTTATATATGTATATATATATATATATATATATATATATATACATCCAGTGTAGAACCTGCCTTGGCCAGCCCTAAATACATAACTAAATCCAATTCAACTGCTCTGTGAAATTTTGTAATGTCACTTGAGGGGATAGATACAAAAATCTCACTACATTTTGAGCTGCATTGCAAGAAGAATGGAGGTTGTTAGTGATAGAATATAGGTTTTGGTTAGTGCCAAAATTGGATTCACCCCCATTTTTAAGGAAAGCTTTTGGTAACACAGCATAGTTCAACAGTTGATGCCACCCATACATGGTAAAATTATTTACCAGTTAGTTCATTGTGATTAAAAATCACAGTTAGTAATATTTCATATCAAACTAAATAGTAGTAGGAGGTGTTGGAAGGTTTGTTTACTAGCAGGGAATTTGAAGGTTCATCAGATGACATTCAAGCAGTGTTAGATATTTTTCTGTTGTTAACATAAACTGTTTGAAACTATTTGAATATTAATCACACATTATGTGTCACTCACATGGAATATGTGATCTTTTGATTTGCATAATACCCATTAATTAAACAATAGCTACTGTATTAAAACAATGCATCACCACCACAACGTTATACATAACAGCTCCTTCTGGGCATTGGATCAGACCATTATAGTGAAGCATGGGAGAGAGGGGGGATAATGACTTACTGAGTACTTATTGTACAAGATGTAGGATCAATGTTATGGGACAATATTTATAAAACATAAAGTATATGCTAACACTAATAATTTTAGTGTTGAAAAAAAAAGAAACTAGTGTAACTCTTCACTCATGCTTAATTAACCAACAATGTTGTTAAAGAATGTGACTAATAACAACAACACGTTCTCTTGTAACTTTTTTGTTATAGTTCAAGGTATGTATTTATTTTATAATTGAACTGTTAGTGTTACTCTGTTCTGTTTGGTTGTTTATTTATTATAATGTTTATTAGGTATGTTTAATTAATCAACAATTTTATGTTAAAAAATACTGTGGCTGTTAAATAAAGACTTGTTTTGCTTAAGTCAGCTGCAGTTCTTTCAATTGGCCACAATTAGGTGCTCTTGCAATGCAAGTTTAATATATGAGTATTGCACATAGCATTAAATACCTGTACATAAACAAATAAATTTTTTATTTCAATGAAAATATAAAAAACATGATTACTATTCTGTATAACACATTTTTAAACTACATGTGAATGTTTTCTTATTTTTTCTATGGATTACCTGTAAAAACTAAAAGGTTTTCAATGTGATATATAAACTAGTAGTTATGGTGATGTGACAAGTAAATCATACAAATTAGTACTATTGAAGGTTCAAATGTTTGTTCAGTAATATGTTCTGACCTATGAAGGTAAAAGTCTACACTTTGTTACAGCTTTAAGTAGTAGCACTATGTTTCTCAAACAAAGGTGAAAAATTCAGTTAAATTTAAAGTGAAATCCAACATATATGCTTACATGTATGTGTATAATATATATATATATTTATTTATATATAAAGGCCTGTGCAAAAACATTAAAGGTAAATACATCATTGTTTAGAAACATTATTTAACTGAAATATGAAAAACACTATTATTTTAGTATATAATACACAATGTATTTTTTGTTAAATAGTGTTCACATTTGTCTTCAATTACATTTCTTAATTCTTTTACACTGTATTAGTGGTATACATACTGTCCTTTATGCAGTTTTTCATTCAATGATAAATATGGTGTTGGCCCATTTAAAATAGGTATTTTGACAAATTTAATGCTGCAGCTCGGTAAGGATGAAATAGAGCACTTGTATATACTATTACAAGGAAAACAAGGGGCATGTTCTAGTTCTAACACGGTCAGTGTATTATTGTTAGGGTATAGATGAAGAAGAGAACCTGGAACATAAAGTGTAACTTGAGGGCCCATCACAGGCCAGTATCTACCGAGATTAAACCCATTTAGAAATACTACTCCTTTACGCCAACCAGTTGGATCTAAGAAAGTGTCCATAGCTTTCAATGACTTAGGAAGGGTAAAATTGACAGAAAAAAAACCTGGAACTTGAGGCCAAGATGTTGAATAGCTCAAAGCATTCTTCAGGTCAGATGATTCAGAAAGCTGAAGACTGCGTATGGCATCAGTATTATTTAGAGGTAGAGGCTGGATTAACCAATTGGTCAAAATTGTAGATCCTAATGTCACATTTGAAACTAGACCCTGAAAAAATACTTCAATATTAATTTTCATCGAAACTATGCCTCATATGTTTGATAAATACTACTCTATTCAGTAAAAAAACAATAAAAAATCAAAGACTTTTATACATTATTTTTTGAATGTTGAATTTTCCTGGTAAAATCAGTTGTTTAGTGTATTGGATCAACTGATATTTTGTTACTTAGAGGTTTTTTTAGTGTTCTAAATTTGGGCCTCTTACTCAATAAAGTTACCTCTTAAAAAAGTGAGTAAAATGAAATACTTTTTAGTATTTTGAAATTGGTTACAGGTATTTTACCTTTACTAATAAATGTATACAATAAAGTAGTTATTAGAATATTTACTTAAAAAGATAGAATTAATGTTTTAAGTAAGATTTAAAATTGATATTACTTAAACAAAAGGCTAAATTAAAATATTTTTGTATCACATTACTTTTTAAAATAATATTAGCCTTAAATTAGTATCTGTCTGTCTGTTAAAAATCATCATGTCATAAACTTATACATTAATAAATAAAATACAAAACATATTTGTTGTATAAAAATATGTTTTTGAATAGTTTTTAATTTTTAAAGATATAATATTTTAAACAGCACACTTCTATGATATCCCATAACAGATTTCAGTATTTTGTGTTTACACACACATTATTTAATGACTTACCTTTGAATCCAGAATATTTCCAGAATTAATTCTACCTTGGTTTTCCACCAAAATTGTTAATATTTGGTCTTGCTTAACTTGAAGGGGAAGAGAGCATATCCTTTCTGATCGGCTCAATACTCCCATAAATTTTTTCTCAACAAAGATATAACCTCGATCATGTAAACCAGGAACATTAAGGACTGCTGGATCAGTGGTAATAAATGTTACAACTGTTGAATAAACCATAAAGCCATAAGCTTGGCTCAGTTCTTCAAATGTTTTAGGATACTTTGAGTACACAATATCTGGACCTTTTAGAAAGGGTATAGCATCCAAAAGAGAAGATATCCAGTTTAAAGTAAGAGGACCAATGGACAGCTTTGGAGCTGGTTTTGGTAATGGTCCTGGTAATGGAACATATTTGCTGATAATTTTTGAAATACTTATGTATCGAGGTGTTGGGTCTCCTGCTTCAGAAATGGGTGCTGTGTAATCATAACTTGTTGGCTGTGGTGCATACTTCATGTTGGCTCCATTTTTAAAACCAAAATTTGTTCCTCCATGAAACATGTAAAAATTTACAGATGCATTTGCAGACAGAATATCATCAAGAGTGTCACATATCATTTTTGTACTCACATTTGCTTGTGGCTCTCCCCAGTGACCCATCCAACCAGGATAATATTCAGTAACTACTAAGGGGCCTGATTTTCTAAATAACCTTATAGTTTCAAAAGCTTTTTTTACATTAGTACCAGACCCAAAATCTGCTGTAACAAGAACTCCATCTATATTGTCACATTTATAAGCCCCCACATGGGGTATATCAGTTTTAAACAGAATTACATCTTTCCCCAAGTAATCATGTAAAACGTCTCTTAAAGAAGTCATGTACTCAAAATCACATATACCCACTTGTCCATACTCATTTTCTACCTGAATTGTTACAATTGGGCCTCCATTCTTATATAGAAATGGATTTATTATTGGAAGCAAAGTACTAAACCATTTTTTTACAAATTTCATGTATGTTGGGTCATTTGTTCTTAATTTTATATCCATCTTTTCTCTCATCAACCAGTATGGCAACCCTCCCATGTCTCTTTCAGCACAGATGTAAGGGCCAGGCCGAAATATCACTAATAATCCTACTTCTTGAGCTGTTTTGAGAAATTTCACTAAATCTAACTCTCCAGAGAAATTGTACATCCCTGGCTCTGGTTCATGGCTACTCCATTCTACATATGTTTGAAGAGAATTTAACCCTGCAGCTTTCATTTTTTTCATTCGATCCTTCCAGTACATATTAGGCACTCTGAAGTAATGCAAAGAACCTGATATATATCTGAATGGTTGCCCATCTTTTAAAAAAATGTTTCGTTGATTATCTACAGTAAATGTCCTTAACTTTGTAGCTTTCACTAACGTTAGAAAGCCCAACCCTAACAAAGTTAACTTTACCACAGTTAGGCCTATCACTAAGAAAACAATATTATGCAAGTTTAACGACAGTGTGTGACTCATCTTTGTTTGTCGTTGCCTGTTATTAATTGTAATAGGCTCTTATTCAAATCACTATCTTGCTCAAGTTGAAGTATTTTCTGTTAGAACTACACCTACAACCAATACTTGTAGTTGTAATTTACTACTAATAATATTAATAATCAATGTTTCAACTAGTAATAAAATTATACTCTAACTCTGAGCTACATTCTTCGTCAAATACCAAGTTGAACGTTAATTACTTCTTTAACTTTTAAATTATGGTACAATATAATTTTATAGTGCGTGTACAGCAACTATAGTAACAAATTGCAAAGTATCATAGGGCGACTCTAGTGTTCACCATAATATTCTGTTACCATAGCTACTCTTAGTGTGCATCAGTTAATATAATAAAGTTATTCATGACTTTTACTTTAAACATTACGTGATAAACATATGTTCTAGATATTATTTAACGAGACGAACACCTTAAAAATATTAGGCTATCAAAGTTTTTGCTTATTTTTACATAATTATTATTAGTCATATATATAAAACGGTAATATAACACAAAGGATACATCACCGAATGTTGTAAAAATAAATATAGAAAAGAAAATTATTCCATATATCAACTTTTTTTACAGCTATTTATCTATATGTTTTTACAACCAACAGTTCATAAGCAATTCGTCTCCTCCTCTGCGGTAGCTCATCACTAATTCTGAGGGCTTACAACGCTAAAACTCGAGATTCGATACTCGCAATGAGCAGCGCGCAAAAAGATCATTGTGTAGCTTCGCGCTTAACAACTAAACACAATCAATTATTAATTTTCAAAAAATAACAAAAGCGTTACATACAAAAGATAAGCGTATACAACATAACTGTGTGACCACAAGAAGCGACACTAGTAATCATATCTCCTTTGAAAATAGTTATATATCAACTAACACCGCATTGTGTTATAACAAAGCTGACGTCAAGCACAATTAACTTTAACTAGATTTGAAAAATATTGTTGTGTCAGCGAGGTCACGTGACTAGTATCACGCCACTTCCTTCTCGAACCTTCGTGAATTGTCGGGAG
>NW_013668313.1:120718-130997 GCF_000517525.1 Limulus polyphemus
ATTCTCCTTGGAGGGATCATTATTGGACGGTGATTGCCTGTGTTTATTCTGTGCTCTACAAGCTTTGTGCAGCCTAGGTCATGACCTTCTTTCGAAAAGACGTCTGCATAATTTGTCAAACGTTCTTTTACCTGAAGAGCCTGTGATGATGCCAAATGGACTATGCTCTTCTTATGGAGGTCAGTCAAATATTCTGGAAGTGTATGTCCTTTATTTACAGTTGTATTTCTTGCTTTAACATTGACTGGCTCTATCTCCTGGCAAACACCCAACAATGTCCCTTCCTTAAGTGTCTGCTCACATTTAGAGAAATTGGCCGCTGTTATAGGTACTACTTGACGACCTGCTACAAGTGATCTTCCAATCTTCAAATCCACTGGCCTGGATGGGTCTTCCACTGCTTCTACAAGCATTGGGCTCCTATGGGGATGTTCTTTTATCCTACCCCAAATTATCTTCTCTGATATAGGGGCTACTGTAGTTGACTTAAGTGCTGTGACATGCAGATCAACGGATGTAGCAACACTTACTGGATTCTGGACTTTGTTGTTTCCAATCATCATTTTATAAAAGTTAATTACACACTTCATCGGTAGTAGATAGTCCAATTCTAATATGCATGGATCTTCAATGTCAACCAAGTATACTTTCTGTCTGTTTTTCATGCTTATGAACTCAATAGTCATCCACACTGGTTCCCACAACCTTGCATAATGTCCTGTCACACCACAAAGCTTCTGTATAGCTTCTGGTACATCTTTGTGATCTAGCACCTTGATACTCACAAGGGTTTGCTGAGATGCAGAATCTATGACAAAGTTGCACTTTTGCACATCCAGCTTTCCTGTCACGTATACTCCATGTGTGCTTGGCATTTTACACCTAGCTGTTGGGACTTTCACGGTGGGGTTGGTAGGCATCCCTCACCATGAACCATTACTGGTTTCTCCAAAGCTGGCTTATTGATAGTATTGTTCTTACACTGGCTTCTCATATGTCCTTAGCTCTCTACAGTTCTAACAACCTCTCTGGGCAGCAGCCTTTCCTGCCATGGCATCTTCCCTCTGTTGAAGTTTCTGGCATTTAGCTCTTTTTTGCCCATATTTGTTACAGTACCAGCAAAGTCTTTCAAACCTTTCTGAAAGCTGCCATTTTATGGCCTTGATTCCAGATGACTGTACCAACCTCGGTACTTCTGTGCTGGACTTAACGTATGATTCAAATTCGAGAGCTCTGGCCATTGTATCCTGCATGGTAGAGGGGTGTGCTTGCTTTACTTGTATCTTCAGTTGTGAACTGCCCAAGGCATTTACAAACTGATCCCTCAGCAACAACTTGAGGACATCGGATGGCGCAGTTGGGTAGGCCTTTTGTGCCATACTTTCCAAATCCTCTGCCAGCTCTTGCAGGCTCTCCCCTTTAGCACGGACTCTCGTCCTAAACCTAGCCCTTTAGACTTCAGACTGATTTTAGGTTCCATACCTGAGCTCTAGAGCAGCTACCAGTCCACTTTAGTTGTGCTTGTTGTCTGCTGACAACTGGCCAAGTATTTCCAGTGGCTGTCCCTTCAAGCTCGTTGCCAGATATACTGTTATTATACATTTATTTTAATATCGATGTTTGTTTAAATTAAATTTATATATTTAGAAATGTACATAACATACTGTTAAATATGTATTGTGAAATTCCAGCCTATAGTTTAAAGATGTAGAAGATTCTCGAATTTAAGAATCAACAATATATGTGTGTGTATGTATATGCTAGTTTTAGGGTCAGTATTATTACGTAAACTGAAGTTTCGAGAAACTCTCCACATGCCTATGAATATAACCAACGCAATTCACCAAAAACAGTATGTATTATTGGTTTGCTATAGTTGGTATACTATAAACCTAGAAAGCTTTAATTGTGATTAACGATTATTAATCGGGAAACCTCAGATATTTTACCAGGAACGTTTACAAATTTCGAACATTACAGACCATTTAACATCAGTGGATTCACATCAGACATTAATACTTTTAAGGAAACATTATCCAAATTCATCAGCAGATAAAATCGGCGTGTGATCAGACCACAGAGCTCCCTATTAAGTGAATTGTACCTTTGTAAACTCGAAATTAACTCAGTCATGGTGAACCCTGAATAAGACACCAAGGAAGTTTCAGACCAGAAAGAAGACTTTATATTGTTTGCAATTTTTTAAAACTTTTGTACATACATCATTGTTTGTAATAGCTATTTGTAATAGCTGTTATTATAAATTGTATTGCTGCTTGTATATTAATACATATTTGCATTAAAAAGTAAACCGTGTGTATCAATCTTGTTGGCAAGTATCATAAATTAGACACATATGAGCATTTATTTAACTACTAAATCTAAAGTACAATTTAACTGAAGTTAGGCTATTTGAAATTGTAATACGTAACAGGCCTAATCTGCATATGTGGGATACAAGCATACCCTGTGTTTTCTATCTCCATGTACCAGTTTAGGAATTTTTCAAAATTTGTTATTGGTACAGGTATGTGCAGTTCCACATAACATGTTGATCAAAAATGTTGTTAAACACCTTTTGTTCTACCTACGTTCTATGTCACTCACCCAGAGTAGCATCATTACCAAGGAAATTCCTGGAGAAGTGATGTCAATATGATTGAGGCAATTTCTTTTGTGCTAAAGTACAAAGCAGTAACTATAAACTTGTCACAGGAGAGGAAGAAGCTTGCAGCAGCAGCTTCAGTAGCTGTATACCTAAGACAGGCCGTTCTACTCAGGTGCCTGAAATGCAACATATATGAGTCATACCAAGTGTTAACCAATGATTCACACATTCTGGAACTGTAGCATGACTACACTAGCATACAGTGAATGTTCAGGGCTATTCCCTACTCCCAAGATTTATGGGTTTATGAAAAACGAGGAGCAAAACATTTGCATTGCACATAGAATGTTGGATCATTATAAAGTGAGTTGGCAATATTTTGTTATGTAATAAAATAAACAAGGTTATAAGTTTAGATTAATGGTTTAGTAAATGCAGGAGATTTGTCAGCAAGCAGTAAATGATGGCACTACAACTCGAAAAACTAACAGAGGCCAAACTGGGTCTGGCCACCATCTTAGAATAGTGGACCAGATTCAGAGTGGACATGATCCAGAAAACTAGCTTTAACAACCAAGTGTTCTCTGAATTGTGTAATTGGGTGTGGTGAAAATGTGGATGTAACTTTACCACTCCAAGTCTGATGGTTTAGCAAAATGGATAATACAGACTGTTAATTAAAATTGATAAACCTAATGGGTTGAGCACTTGCCAATGGTTATGATGTTGTACAGACCAACTGAGCAGAGATAAACAAGTTGTTAGCTAAATATGCTCATGTTTGTTTGGGAAATTCTATTCTTTCTAGAGGAGGCATCCCATAATGTTCACAAAATTATGTGGAGTGTTTAAGGTCTACTGATGCACACAAACTCATACACCAACAGCAAAGAAAGCTTTCCATATGTCAGAAGAGGAACTATGACAAAAGAGTGAAGGAAAAGATATATCAAAACCACACCCCAGTCTCCTAATTTCTCACGAACTCAGATAATCAGAGAGCATAGAATTATTTCGTAGTAGATATCTTGACGAATCTTGAGTTATTCAGCGGATTTGTCTTGTCATGCTTAGGGGAAATCATTGCTATTTTTGTTTGTTTTACTGTAAAGCTACACAATGGGCTGTTTTTCTATCAGCCCCCGATTTTTAGCTTTATAAGCCCTTGAGCTTATTGCTGAACCACGGGGTAGTTGTGCTATCCGAAAATACCACAAGTAATCATATGTTAATAATATGTTTTCTTGATTGGCAAAGTTACCACTAACCAAGTTTCTTTTGTTATGCTCACTCGCGAAAGATGATATGGCACAATGGGGACACCTAACAATTTGATTGTTTGTTTGGAATTAAGCACAAAGCTACACCATGAGCTATCTGTGCTCTGCCCACCACGATTATCGAAACCCGGTTTTTAGCGTTGTAAGTCCGCAGCCACACCGCTGTGCCACTGGGGGCCACCTAACAACAGTATAAATATACCTATAGAGGTTGTTTTCTTTCAGTAGTATTAACAATTTAATATTACAAGCTTAGAATTTGAAAGTCGGCAAAAGAATGAAGTTAATGGGCCTAATAATAGTGATAAACTATTAAGAAATCAAGAAAAATCATGCTCATTGATGATGTAATCTTTAGACATAAGAGCACAAATGATAAGATTTTTTTACCCTAGTCTGTTTGATTAGGTAGATGATTAATACCTTTTTGGTGAAATAATTTCCAAATGTTTTTACTTCCCAAGCACTTTCATGAATCCTAAATTTTAAATATTATTGCTAAATGCTGAACTCTCCGTGCTGTAATAATAAATTATAAACATTATAATTCATCACCAAAAGTATAAACAAGTCTCAAATAATTCAAGGGAATAGTGTTTTTAAAACTCAAGTTTCAGAGGTAAATCACTAATGAGAAATACAAGTTGAATAAGTTGCACTTTGCATTTATTTAATTTAAAACTTTTAAAATAAATCTTTATTTTTGGGTTTTGAAATTTATTCCGTGTGAAGTATAGTGTAAAGGAAGTTATGATTTTGCTAAAAATACAAGAAATTATGAGAAGAAAAATATGTATGGGCGAAAAAGCAACATATTGGCCAGAAAATGCAAACTTTGTCACACTCTTCTTACACCAAAAGAATCAACCCTCTCAGAGACTTCATGAGAATTCAGTGAGACTGTCACATAGAGATGGAATAACAACTGACAATAATGAATACTCAAACACAACATCAATGTAGTTTTACAATTTATAAGATATAATAAAATATTTTCAAATTCAATGTCAAAATTGAAATCAAATTAACAAATAAATTCTCACAAAGTTACCAAATTATAACCAATGATTACTTACAGCAAACAAACACGTGACTCACCACACTTTGTACTCACTTATGAGTTGCATGCAGAAATTGATAATAAATACTCAAACCTTTTACTCTGTATCTACAAGAATAAACTCAACTTTGCGCTGTAAGTACAAACATGACATTACCTGCATATAAACAAACAAGGGGAACTTCTCCAGAAACCATACAACCAAATGTGATAATAAACATGTATTACACTGATTTCAAAAACGTATACACTAAATAAAATTCTGTTACAACAATTTACAATTCATAATGTCACTTTGTGACACCCACCCCTGTTTCAAAAGATTACTTCGACAATGATGTTGAAATAAATGTTGATGGTCAATATAGTCATATTGTTTACTGTGGCTCAGAAAATCGGCAATCACATCATCAGTAACTTTGATATATTTAGTATGTATCATATATGGCTGTAACTGTAAGCTCCACCTCAAAATGCAGTCATTCAGGTACACAAGTGAAATGTAATCCATCTGCAAAATAAATTGTGTTTCAATAATGTATTCATGAAAGTGTTTGACTGCATACAATACTGCTCGACATCTCTTCTCTACTACTGCATACCTCTTCTCATGAGGTAACAGCTTACAACTTGCATGCAACTGGGTATAGTTGACCACCCATCTCCTGAAGTAGCACAGCACCAATTCCATTGTTATTGGAATCGACTTGTAGAACAAAAGGTTTAGCTAAATCAGGCATTTTCAGTATGGGTTCACTACAAAGTAGTTTCTTTACTCTCTGGAAAGCATGCTCATGCACATCCATCCACTGAACTGTATTTGGCTCTGATTTGACTGTCAGGTCTGTGAAAGAGGAATCCAGAAAAGCAAAATTCGGTATATAATGTCTATAATAGTTAAATAACCCAATAAATGACTGAACAATTTTCTTAGTTATGGGCCATGATGTCTTTCTGATAATTTCCATAGTTCTTTCAAGTCTCTATTTCTCCCACACCAAATTTAGTGTCCTAGGAATTCAATGCAATCAAACCCTACCTTGCATTTCGATGATTTATGGTCAGTCCTACCTTTTGTAACTGAGTAAGTACTTCTGCCAGTGCATCAAGATGCTCCTGCCACATTCAAGTATGAATTCAAGAACGTCATCCACATAGCAGCTGACAGTTTTCTTGTCTCCAAATATTCTTTTCATCAAATGGTTGAAAGAAGCAGCTGAGTTCACAAGCCCAATAGGCATTTGGGTGAACTGGAAACTGTCTTTTTCTGGGCACACGAAAGCTGTCTTTTCCCGAACCTCTGCTCTCATCACTAACTGCCAATATCCCTTACTTAAGTTTAACAAAGATAAATAATTAGCATTCTTCAGCCTCACAAGTATCTCTTAGGCTTTAACCATAGGTTCTGAGTCAAATATTGTAATCTTATTTATACACTCGAGAATCTTCTACTTTTGAGAATAGGCGGGAATTTCGCAATACATATTTAACACTATAAGCTATGTATGTTTTTAAATATAAATTTCCTCTGAACAAACGTCAATATTAAAATAAACATATAATAACAAATCCATCACAAAGTAAAAATAATAATATAATTATAATGGTTCACAAGACATGCACGTGAGCAGCTCGTGGGTAATACAATTCGATAGCATAATGTGACCTGCACGTTCACACGTTCTCGGAGTGATTTACAGCTTTTTATGGCGTGGAAAGTAGTTAGACAGGTTCACAGGGCAATAAAACAATAAAATTTAATTATAAATAGATGTATAGTGTTACGAACGTAGAGCTACTTAGGATAAACGAATGTAGCTTCATTTTACAATTTGAAGTAATTGTAGAAAGAAAAAAATGTTAATTTAGGTATATTTCGACTTTATTTTCGTACTTATGACGTCAGTCGAATTGACGGATCCAGTTTTGAGATAGGGCAGAGAAAATAACAGTTAAACTACAAAGTTTTACTAAAAAAAAAAAAACGTTTGAAATGCATCTAGGAGGTTTTAGGGATTAAACAAAGGAAATTTGAGATTTTTGAGATGAGAAAAAGTATTTTTAATTTTAACGTGAAAAACACTTTGCACATTGACTATTTAAAACAAATACTCAATGTATTCATGGATATATCTATATTTTACTTCACTAAGAAATATGACTTTTTGTATTCGAAAGACTTGTAATATTAACTGAAAGACTGCCAAATTTCGTGAAGATATACTCACTATATTGAAAGTTATAAGTATTAAATCTATAAAAACTTTAAATGAGTACAAAAAAGGTCACGTGGTCGGTGAAATTGACCGAGTCCATATTGAGAGTGTTAAAAGGTTGCTCTATCAGTGTAATACTTACTAAATGAACTGTAGGAATCTGTCCCTTTGACGTGGTGCATTGACAGATGTAACACGAATGGCAATAATGGCGTTCTTCCCCATTAAGTCCTGGCTAATAAAAGCATGTCTGCACACAGTTTAATATTTTTTGAATGCCCATATGCCCTGCCATCATTGAATCATCTGCAACAGTTAAGACCTACTTTCTTAAAGCTTGAGGAACCACAATTTACTTCACGACTGAATGCTTACTGCTACCTCTTTGCGTCCTTTAAGAGAAAATACCTTTCTCCTTGTCGAACAAACAGATGTAAGCTCCTACTTAACTTCTTTCATGTCTTATCATGTATCTTGTAAAGCATGGAGTATGTCACTTGTAGCCCAATTAACTCATTAATGTAGATGGTTTTTTCTGATTGTGTTTCCATCATCTTCAGTAATTGAGTAGTTTTCTCCATCTTTGATTGGCTCCTCTTCACAGCAGCTGCCATTGGTTTCTCCTGCAATTTGGACCCAGGTCATTTAGTTTGTGGGCTTCCTGTGTGTTTCCTGCAATCAAATCATAGACAGTGTTTATCATGCACGTTGAATCTATATCACCAGTATAGTAAGGTGTATCGATATATACTCAGGCCAACAGAACTTGTAC
The DNA here is from genome assembly GCF_000517525.1 of Limulus polyphemus. NCBI lineage: Eukaryota > Metazoa > Arthropoda > Merostomata > Xiphosura > Limulidae > Limulus > Limulus polyphemus. The sequence goes on from NW_013668313.1 coordinate 128,655, forward strand.
AACTCAACCATCAATCAACATACAGGTTTGCATCTGATCCATAAGTTGATCTAAATTAACAAAGTCCTTGTACATAATAATGCCTGTACAACCTGTGTCACATAATATATTCACAAGATGTATATCCACATACTCCTTCATTACAGGTAGCTTCCTACCTCTATGCATTTTATGACATGCCCCAGTCACATGTGGTATATTATTATCCTTGATTGGTTCTAGCACAAGTTTACCCAAATGCTCTTCCATACACTTGGTCTTTAAAAATGTCGAAGCCACTCACCATCAGATACCTCTCTGAAGAATCAGCTGTTAACAAAGCATTCAACACTTTCATTTCACCACAATCATAAGCCATGTGAAATGTTCTGTCACATATAAAGCATTTTCTATCTTGAGATTTCCAATCTGGTGCAATGTATCTCTTGACCCCACATTTATGATATGTAAGCTCTGTTTTTAGTTTCATCCTACAATCACATTCCGAGTGTTTGGTCCTACCACATTTCTGGCAGTTACCATCTAGTTTACTGTCTGACTTGCAATCTCTCTGTAAATGTCTGACCTTTCTACATTTGTGGCACTTTATGTTGGCCATTGACTTTTGTCCATTGCCAAATGGTCGACCTATTGCCTCCAAATATTCAGCCAAACTTCTATCATATATGTTAATAAATTGTTCTCTTACAATTAAATGGATTCACCCATCAAATGACCTTGGATCATTTGCCAATTTAACCCACCTTTCTTCATATCTGGTAACACATGTGGCATACCGTATAGGCATTTCATCTCCATGATATGTCCTTATGGAATCATTGATGGAAACCCTCACATGTCAAATTGTACTTGAGTATGAGTGCTTTCTTTGGATTATTTCAATCATTGGCAGTATGAGTAGGCATTCATGTGTATACATTTAAGGCCTGGCTAGTTAATAATGCAGTCAGATTTAATGCCCCATCACCAACATCCCATCCCTTCACTTGAGAAAAAATTGCAAATATATATAGATAGGCATCCATGTTGTCATGTGATTCATTAAGAAGTGGGTAATTTAGGCGATTATGATCTTGTACTGCCATTATGTCTAGAATCAGTAAGATAATTACTTCTTTGAAAGATTGTTTAGGCAGAGTATACATGATGAGTACACTGGAATGGATGGCAACTGCCTGTTTACAAAACACAAGTGTAGAGGACGATATTCCGAAAGCCTTTCATCTTCAGGTCAGTGTGTGTAAGATGTTGCAGGTCTTTATAGTAGCGTGGTAGATTGTGGAGGACGTGTTGTGATTCGTTTGTTTATCCCTGGTTCTTTTTGGTGGAAAGACTGTATGATGTTTCAACCAATGGTAGCCATAGCTTGCTCACCTCTAATCCTGAATCTCTATTTAGTGAAGGCTTTATTGTGTTAATGTAGAAAGATTATTTAATTTTTTTATTTTCCAAAATTTGTATGTGTCGATCATTCTAGTTTTATCCCAGTATATTTTCAGTTAAGTTGACATAGTGTGTTCTGCAATGGCTGAATCTTATATTTTCATGAGTCTTGTACTGTTTTTATGTTCATTTATTCTTGTCTTCTTCCCATTTCTTCAATGTATGTTTCGTTGCAGGAACATGAAATTTCCTACATTATGTTTTTGTGTTTTTCATTAGTAAGTTTCTATTTGGTTTTCACTAGAATGGATCTTATTGTCTTGTAAGAATTCCACTGAACATCTATGTTGAACATCTTGGCTATGCATCTGAGTTTTTCACTGAAAGTTTGCACATAAGGGGAGGTAAATGGTAATAGTAGTTGTTACGTCTCTGGTTGTTAGTTAACATCCCATATAATTTCTTTCCAATGAAACTTTAGCGACACAAGTCCTTTCTTAAACAAAACTAGTTTATTCTTTCTCAATACAACTTTGAAATTCACTTAATTTCAACGGTCACACTATAAGTTAAACAAACGCTATAATTCACAACGTACGTCACACACGCTCGGCCCAGCAATACATCTCTCTCTGTCCACAGTTCAATTACATTACTTTGTTGCCGTCACTTCTTACCGGTCTTATATATACAAGAATACAGCATATCTAGTAACCTCTCGAGGCTTCAGAAAGGGCCATGAACGTTCTACAAGTTCATGACGTGTTATTAGCGTCACGTGACTTCCGCTGTCGTAACACTGCCCCTTCCTTAGTATTTTTCATCCCAAACAATAGCCACTTACATTAAACAATTAAAATAACTTAATTGAATGTACAGAATTTACAAACACAAAATTAAAATCCAACAAAGTATCTTAATATTACGGGATGTATCATCCTCCGTACTGGTCTCCATCTC
>NW_013668313.1:131939-143254 GCF_000517525.1 Limulus polyphemus
CTAAAGTTTCGTCGGAACGAAGTTACGGAAAGTTAATTAACAAACGGAGACGTAACAATATCTTGTACTGTAATATTTTTCAGAATAATTTTATACTCAAATTACTTATTCAAAATGAATGTTGATATTATTAACTGAAATAAGCAAATTTATTGCTGTCTGAAGTGCCAAAATTTGGCTCTATTTTTGGCCTTTTTTGCTAACTATGTTGGCTGAATTTGGCTATTTTTTTTTCCTGACCATAAATTAATAACGCTATTTAGTAATTCTGTTTTGAACGCCAGAGCACACAGAAAAAAAAAAAAAAGAGGTTAAAATATGTAGACCATCTACAATCTCTTTGCTTAGAAATAACAGTGATTTGATAATTATTTATAATATAATAAATGTCGCGGGGAATTCAACAGAAAAACTTATTAAAATTAACCATTATTTAGAATAGATCCTATACCTATACATTTAACATATATATACAAATCTTGTACGATTAGTATTTTTACTATTGCTAACACTAACAGTACGTAGTGGCGTATGATTAGTAATGCGAATGCTGTAACAGACTGTATATGGTAGTGTTACTGTAAATATATAATAAAAAGAGGTACAGAACTGTTTAATATTGTGAATAAACGCGACTCTTATTGACACTATCAAGACAATTAAATCAGATCTACACCCAAGCCTTCTGTTGTATTGCAACGCAAAAACGAACTCTCCTAAGCGAAGGGTAGTATAACAAGAACAAACCTCACGATGATCGGGTCAGGAAAGCAAATCTTTAGAAAGGTATGGAAAAGTTTATTGAATTACTACTCTCATTTTTGTTGTTATTGTTAATTTCATTGGTTTATAATGATAAATAATAAAGTTGTTTTTCTGGTTTGGCATTGTTGAGTAATGTTTTTTCTTTTCCTAGATCTTCATTCAAATTATTCTACAAAATATTAATTAATATTAATATTAATATTACTCACAGTACTACTACTATTAATAACCAGAAATCATTGTTTAGACTTGCAGCCTATTTGTAAAGCTACATCCAGCTTAGTCCAGAGAGAAATTATGAAGACTGAAGAAGTATTTATAACTTCAGTTTGAATACCACATCCTCTATATTAGTTTGTTAAAAATTTAGAGTGAACTATATTTTTAATGTCACCAGAAATATCTTTGATCTGAGTACCTTTATTAATAGCAATACTATTAGTAAAAATCCAGCAGTTAGCTGTCTATTACCATAAAATTTTTCTTAAAAGTCCACTTCAACAAACTAATAATAGGATAACATAAGGACAACAAGGAATCATTGAAATTGTAACCTCTTTACTTGTATTCAATATTTCTGTAGATACAACCTAAAATCCTATTTGCCCTACCACTAGCAACTTGGATGGTTTAAGAGACTCATCAATCATTATACCAAGATCCCTTTCTTTCATGATACTGTTAAGATTATTCCCATCCAAATTATACTTATAATTCAACTTATGATAACCCACATGCATTATCTTGTATTTATTATAATTAAAACCAATTTGCTGTTTATTTGCCCAACTCACTAAATGATCTAAATCTTTTTGTAAATCAACAGCATCCTCTTCACAGCTAGCAATACTAAAGACTTACTAATATCACCAGCAAATTTAAGTAATTTATTGACCATTCCTTCACTTACAACATTGATGTACATCAAAAAGAGCGAAGGTCCTAAGACTAAACCCTGAGGTACTCCACTTGTAACATTAATACAGTTTGATTGAACTCCATTTATAACAACCCTCTGCTTTTTTCCATTCAGCTACTCTTCTATCCAATGTGCTTACTTATCCCCCATGTCCATAGAAATACTTTTTTTCTACAAACCTTTAATGTGGCACCTTGTCAAATGCTTTCTGAAAATACAGATACTCTAAATATACACACTTATCCTCATCTACATAAGCAGTAACATTTTCAGAGAATGTCAAAAGATTTGTAAAGCAAGATTTTCTCTTAGTGAAACCATGTTGACTATCCAATAAAATTCTAAGCTTTGTTAAGTGGCTTGTCAAAGGATCTTTTATCCAACATTCCAAAATGTTTCCTACAACTGTAATTACTGGGGCAATTTTATCACCTCTTTTGAAAAGAGAAGTGATATCTGCTAACTTCCAATCCTCTGGTACCTGCCCACTATTCAAGGAGTTACAAAAAATAGTTGCAAGTGGCTGTCATATCCAATTCTTAACCTCCTTCAAAACCCTGATTTCACCATTTTACAATTTTAGCTGTATTTAATGAATTCCTTTAAGAGATTCCCCAAACATCTTTCTACCTGGCCTGCTTAAGTCAAGCCTACATCTCACGGATCCAACCAACCCACTTGTAGCTCTAAGCATATCTTTGATAACCTTTCATTTAAGCTTTGAATCCTGCTACATAATTCATTCACACACATCTAATCTGAAGGAGTACTTGCAAAAGGGTCATATTTCTATTTCTGTCCCTATGATTTTCAGGAAAACTCTATTCCTCAAGCATATGCCTACTGTCTATTGACTTGCCAAAAGTGATAGAGGCTCAAGTATTTGATCTCTGACCTTCTTTAAAACTGTGGAGTAAAATTTTGAATTAATTAGTGGAATAATCCTAGCAGCTCTTTTTCAGTGCCCAATCCCAATTCAACACTATTGTTATTTTGATAAGAAGGAAGTACAGTAGCTCAACAACAACAACAACAAAAAAGGTTAAAATTGTAATGGTTTTAGGTAATACAGTTAGACATTAATTTACCACCACCATGAGAAGGGTAAGCATATAGCTCTGATAAATATCTGCAAAAGTATTGCTCATTTAATTTCAAAGAAGGTAAATGTCAGGATAATAATGTTATGACCACTGGTTCTAATTTTTAGACTAGAGTAGCATACATCATGAAATAATGTAAAAAGATATTGGAGAAATTAACTTTTCAGAGAAAGTGCAAAGAATGCCATTCACTGACAGTTGTTGGTAAAACATTTAAACCTGTGTGGGTTTTCATGCGAAGTTTGTTTAAAGTACCTAAGAATCCTAAATACAGTGCTACTTCAAATTTTGAATAAAATACTGTAAAATAAAAAATAAGATGCATATGCAATTATGAAAATATATAATCACCCATATTGTAATCTTTTCAACAAACAGTTCACATTAATTAGTAAGATTTATATTCCTACAGACTGGTTGATAAGGTGTGTCTTCAGGTATTTGTTTTTTGTTGAATAATATTATAAATGCTTCTTATTTCTTGCATTTTATGAACTAATTTCTGTGGATGTAGACATGTTTTATGTCATTTTTTAAAATCTGTTACTGTATTAAGTATCTCAGTTTCATTAAGCTATAAGAATGCCTTAAGATGTATTTTAATATTTTCTTTACTTCTCATGTTTTTTGTTTGTTTTTTAATGTATTTTTAAGGTTGTAGCTGTTTAGAAATGTATCCAACCATATTTTGTGTTTTTTGTTAAGCAGAGAGGTATAATAAGTCAGCTTTGATGCTTTCAACACAATATCAGAGCAATTCTGTTAGTCACCTATCATATATGAGAAGATAACTCAAGCCTAATAAATATTTGTACTAATCTCACACCATCATCGATTAAGGAACCCACATAACACAGTATCAGCACCAGCCTATTTAAATTAAAGGACTATCTTTATGAACCGAACATTGAGTTGGTATTTTCCTTTATCACTAATGTTAAGTGACGGTTTTTAGAACATAGCTCCAGGAGAAACTCGCATCGAAGCTTAGAATCATAAGAGTATATTGGATTCTATTACACAGCCAAATATTTTGTCCTACAAAACCAAAAAAAGGAGCAGATGATATCTATAAAAATAATGAATAAAATGCCTAAATTCGTTATTAAAAAATAGTCATCTGTGTATATTTTGGTAACAGCCCATAATTATTCATTAAGTTTGTTATTGATTTTTTGCAGTTTCTTCGAGGGATCATCAAGCCTTTGAGTAATAATACAGGAAATTCATTAGGTTCTATCCAATGTAGGTTATTCCATAAGTCCAATGAAAACCTTCTTCCTTTGATTCCTGTTGTCATAGAACAAACTGGCCGAGGGGAGAGAGCATATGACATTTATTCTAGGCTTCTGAAGGAGAGAATAATTTGTGTAATGGGCCCAGTAAGTATAATATCAACATGGAGTGTGAATTTGCTACTGTTTATGAAACCATAAAACTACATGATATAGTTTCTATGCCAAATTTACTTTAACATGATGTTACTGAACTTTATGTTTAGCTACTACATATTCCAGTCTTAAAGCAACTATACACTGTTTTTCCATAAAAATAACATTTTCTGTTTTTTTACAAATTACAAAAGAAAGTAGCATACAGGCATTGAGTCACATTTACATATTTTTTTATAATGAACTTTCATAATAAAAGACATAGATTTTATGTTACTACAGTGTAAGTTAAAATAATGTTTTTCTCATAGTTGAAAGAGAACTTTCTGTGTATGAACGTTTTTCTGTATGTTGAAATATGTACTGACTAAAAGTCTGTAAGGTATTTAACATTTAATGCAAAACACCTTAGGTGTGAAAAATATGGTGTGGCCAAAAAAGGATTGAGCTTGTGACTTAAAGGAATGAAATCAAAATTGATGACCAAACTTTTAGCTACACTTATAGCACCGATAAGAATTTTACAGCAAATATTCATCCATTAGTTAACTTGGCTACATGTTTTGTTTTACCACCATCATGCCCAAGTTGAACAATATATGCAGCCTAGCTGACTAATGAATGAATATTTGCTGTTAAATTCTTATCAGTGCTATAAGTGTAGCTAAAAGTTTGACCACCAATTTTGATTTCATTATTTGGAGTCACATGCTTAATCCTTTTTTGGTTGCACCTTTTATTCACACTTAAGATGTTTTTGATGAGATATCATGACTTTTTTGTCAGTACACACCAACAAACCCCAGCAAGTAAGAAAGTGACACTTGATACTAACCAACATTAGCTTTAGGATCACAATCCTATTATTCAGAACAGACCTATTTTTTAAAGAACCAGTTAGATGCTTTAAAATATATGGTGTAGTTTTTCTTGTCTAAAACACTGTTAATAAATTCCTTTATAGTAATGCCATGGAATCTAGATTAACAGTTTATTGTCATCACCTGCATGCATTCAGTATTGCCGTATCAAACATCATTATTTATGCTAATTGCTTAAGCTGATATCACGTGACACTAAATGCTCTTTAAGTAGGAGAATTTCATAAAATTTAGCAAATTTGTGCTTAAAAGTTGGAAGTGAATAATGAACAGTAACCATTCACCAGTATGATTCTTTTGAAAACTTGGACTATATTTAGAGGTTGCTCAATGAGGTTGAAGTTCTAGACTGTGTTGGTCTGGTACTGTATGTGCTATAAAAGCATATTTGTTATATATGATAAAGGATTTATTTAGAGTATATTATTAATTTAATGCATGTGCAATAGTATAATTGCATAATTATGTGATTTGTATATGATTTTGGTGTAGTTAGTTACTTTTTCTTTGTTATTGTTTCCTTTTTGCTGTTAGGAAAGCTTCTTTTATGATCCTGCACAACTTGAAAGACGAATTGTTTATGTTCTTTTATCTTTGTTATGATGGCATTATACTCCTCAATAAGAGATGCACCCCTTTTAGCATTGTTATTATCATATTCAAGTGTTGAACTGTCTGTAATGCCTTCTTGTAGGCCTCTCTTAGCTCCCATGACTTGGGGTCAAAATCCAGAAATCCAGATGGAATTTCAAGGCACCTGGAGAAGTCTTTTATGTTCTTTGTGACAAAATCTTCAATTGACATGACCTCAGACTTCCTGATATTCAGCTGTGTGTGCTTTGGAGGTTCATCCGTGCCTTCCTTTTCATTTAGTGCATTTACCATTGCTTATTTTGTCTCTGTAGATACACTTGAATCCATGAATGCCAAACCAATTAGTTCTTCACTGAGGTACCATAGATATCCAGCAACTTTTTGTCAGGAAGGTTTTGAAAGAGCAGATATTCACTGTCTTGTACTTAACAAAATATTGTAGGAAGTTCAGATCAATGCGAGGAGCAGATAGACCCAATCAGCTAAGATGCAGATGTCACAGAGTCTTTTATTCCTCATAGCTAGTGAGCTTAAATTGTCCCATAAACATCCAGATTTTTAGGGTATATAACACCTTGGCCATCGTTCATGCATGATGCAGTGTTCCAGATGCTATAAATCACAGTTAATGAGGAGAAATGCCACCAAGAAATGTTATGACTAATTCAAGAAGCTCTTATTAGTTGTTTTTAAGTTGGCTGACTTGTATTGAACTCATTGACATTGTCCTTTACTTCCTCTGTGACTCCTGCTACTTCATCATGGTCAGCTGCAGTTTTGTAACTAGATTGTCTATAGGAATACCCCATAAAGTCGTAGAAAACACATGCCTGAACAAATTCTAAGATATGATGCTGGCATATCAAATACAGAACATTCTTGTTTAATCTTTGTTCTAACAGCACACATGATTCATTTCTATGACCAGTGTTGCTTGCTGTTGTGTCAAAACAAACTAATTGTAAAACGTGTCACAGCATAAGTTTATGCCACTCTAATGCTAGAGACCAACTTTGGAACACATAGGAGTTGGTTTACTCCTGCTTCAGACAGGATCACTGACAGATGATCCACTTATGCTTGCCCTGTTGCTTTCCCAGTGAACTGATGGCTGGAACTATTCCTTTAAGTTTTTTAGAAGTGTTTCATTGAAGCAATGTTGAGATCTTCAGTTCAAGGAACAGTTGATGCTTAGCTCCTGCACATCATGACCAAGGCTGAGTGCTAGAATATTCCACATTAATATGCTAAAACCTTCCAGAATTATTTAGAATATTCTGAAACATTCTAGAATATTCAGAATATGCAGATATAATACAAGCTACAAGGTAAAATTTCAACTATTTTGAGCAACTCCTAAATGTTCTTCAATATGAATAAAATTTGATGAGAATTATGTATTTATGTACTTGAACAAAATAAGGGTGTGAGAGTGTTGTAAATCAAATCTTCAAAAATAAGGACCACCCTTGGGTTTAGGGAACATTGGTTCCAAAACATACTTACTGTGATACCATCTGCTGACACTTACAGCTATTCCTTGACCTCCAGAGTTTCAACTTTGCCCATCTAATCATTGGTCTGATTTTTTCTCCATTGCTCCAGTCTTTTATACCCCTCTGATTTGTCCTGTGCGATACACTTTCCACCTATATCAATGCACCCTCTATCCTCATACTGTATATACACACATCATTCATATAATTTTATCACTTTTTCTTGACAAAGTGTTTAGACATGGGTTTCTCTACACAAGTGTTGCAATAATTAACGTATCTAGTTTTGATTTTCGCATTGACTAGTGGCTTTCTGTTTAAATTATAATTGATAATTATTGTAAAAAAAATTGTGACATGCCATTTTCAGGTGTGAATTCACAGGTTATTGTGTCCAGCACAGAGACTAAGCAGCCATCTTCTATTCCACTTCTGTATCTAGCATCTCTCAAAGGTTGGGGGGAGGGGGTCACTATCAATTGAGGCTCTCTGTGATCTTATTCATTGTGAGATAGAGACATGTATTCTTTCTGGGGGTTTCTGAGGCTGCTTTTGTCAATGATCCAGGATAGTCTGGAGAGAATTTGGACTTTCTTTTTCTGGCACCTTTGTTTACTAGGTTGCTTCTCACGAGGCCAATTTGAATCAGCTGCCTCCTGCTCTATTTTTTTTCAGTTAGTCAGTTGAGTTTGTGAGGTTTGAGGGCTTTTTCCAGTTGCCTTTGAATCTATTCCTTCTTTGATGACTGAAAGTTTTGAGGGTGATTACTTAGTTTTTCCTCTTTCATCTGATATTGCTGTTACTGCTGGGAGATTGACTGCTCTATCACGAAACAGGATAGATATACCTTGTCCCTCTCATTTGTCTGAATAACATGCTTTGGCTTACCTCTGCCAAGTGGATGTATATTTTGATTCCACAGACTAGATCCACTTTTGGATATGTGGGATTCCAGACTAGATCCTGTAATCACTTTGAACAAATCACAATTTCTCAGATTTGTTTGTTCCTCACTCCTGTTCTGATATTTTTTCTCTCCCACCCCCACACACATTTTGTCGGAAGCCTATCAATGGTTCCCACATCAATTTGAGGATGACTTGGGTCTTTTGCTGACTTCTACATTAGTAAGATTTTCAGCTTCTGTTCTTTCTTTGGTTTCCTGGCTTGAATGTTAAGATTTATTGAGTAGAGATGCCTTGTTAGATGGAGTTCGTCTACCTGCTTTAGCCATCTGCAAGTTACATGAGGCTCCATTACTTAATCCTTTTGATATTTGCATGGGTCCCAGAAGTGTAGGAATCACGAATTGATGTCATTCATTTGCTTTTTTCCATGTTGTTATTGGCCTCTAGACTTTCTTTGTCTTCTGCTGGAAGTCATGGCATGACTGCTCATCGTGTGTCCCGACCCATGGCTTCTGTTCCTCGCTCAATGGATACTCTGAATAGATTCCATCCTTAGTCTCGAGGCTCCTCTGCCTAGGCAGACTGTTGCCAATGGCGTCGGGGACTATTCGTTGTTGGTTGGGTCTGTGTGAGTGAGGTTATAACAGGTGAAGCACACCTGGAATTCTTTCACCACAGATCCATGGGTACTTCAAGTTCTGGCATCGAGGTTGGTCAATCCATTAACTTCTCTACCTTTATTATCCTCCAAACCTGTGGTATTTTCATGCCCAACAGATCTGTGGAGTGTGGGTCTTTGTTCCAAGGCTATCAGAGAGTTACTGGTCAAGGGAGTGGTAGAGTCAATCCTGTTCTTCTAAGATTTTATTCCTGTATATTTGTTGTGCCCAAGAAGATGGGAGATTGGTGGCCGATCGTCGATCTTTCTTGTCTCAACCAATTCTTAGACCCTCCCAGATTCACAGTGGAGTTTTTTCTCAACCTACATTCGCATTCTTCACCAGGCCTGTGGATGACCAAGTTCAATGTTGCTGATGCATATTTCCACATTCTCATAGCGAAGTCATCCTGTAACTATCTACATTTCGTACACAGGGATCAGATTTTGCAGTTCAGGGATCTACCCTTTGGCTAAGCATCTGACCTTATGTCTTCTGCAGAGTCATGCAAGTTTTTCTTGTTACCTTCCTACTTTGGGCCTGTGTACACTCAATTATCTGGTTACTTCTGGCACCATCACGTCAGTTGGCAGAACAACATACCCAGATTTTCTTTTTAGATGCTATCAAGGATGGCTTTTTTATCAGAACCAAGAAATCCATTCTCTTCATGACTCACAATATTGTCCATCTGGGTGTCTTTTTCAACATGTTTTAAGCCGGGCTCAGCCAACTTCCATCCAGTTCCAGGCTGTAGAATGGGCAGTCAGGCTCTTACCTACGTGGATGGTTTTATCTCCCTTCAATAATCACTGCATGACCAGTGGATCAGGAATTTTGATCCACTGGATCATCCAATCTCCTTCAGCAGGAACAACTTTTTCGTTCTCGAGTGATGGTTGGAATGGATCAACACTACCTTGCTGTTCCTATACCGCCTCTTCTCTCAGAGTTTCATTTCTTCACAGATGCCTCATTTCAGTGATAGGGTGCATATATTGATGGTCAGGAATACCAGGGTCTATTGGTAGAAGATGAATCTCCCTTTCACATCAATAATTTAGAACTTTTTGTTGTCCAACAGGCAATGGTTCAAGGTCTAGATCTGTTACAGGAGGAAAATCGTCATGATTCATTCCGTCAATTCTACAGTAGTCTCTTACATTTCCCGTTCTGGGAGCATGCATTCTTGGAACCTTTGTTTTGAACTTTGGATATTCTGTACTGGGCTCACTTCCATCATATTATCCTCCTGGCTTGCTATGTTCCAGGGGTGATGACTCGGCCCAGTTGAATTCTTTCGGCTGAATGGATGTTCCATTGTGAGGTTTTCTGGTGAATTTGTTCTCAGTTTGGGACTCTGATGATTCACGAATTTGCCACTCATTGAAACTCTCAACTACAGGTATTTTTGATCCCCAGTACCTCATTTTTGGGCTTTGTTGATGGATGCATTCATTCAAGATTAGATGGGATTGCACCTCTATGCCTTTCCCCCAATTTGTCTGTTACCCAGAGTTCTGGCTATGATTCGATCCTCTCCTTTAGAGCTGTTGGTAGCCCAGTTGGTTAGCCAACTCTTCTACAGTATCTTGAAGATGGTCCTTCTCTGCCTCTTCTTCTTTGGCTATCTCTGTTGAGATGACCTTGATCCAACATTATACACTCAAACTTTCTCAAGTTTAAACTTCATTTATGGAATTTATGAACTCATTCACATGGCATCAGGTGTAACTTCTAAAGTTGCATTGTATGTGTCTCAATCTATCTGTAGACCCACAACGGACATTTATCAACAGAAATGGCACATTTATAGCCAATAGTGTTTCATGTAGAATTTGACCCCACTTCACCAAAATGTGCCCACCTTATCTCATTTTTGACTCTGGTCTAGCTTCATCTACTGCTGCTTTATATAAGGCAGCTTTATCAATTACTTTTCGTTATTCTAAACATTGGAAAGTTTTTGACTCCCCAGTTCTATCCAGCCAATCATTTAGAATGCTTTTTCCCAAATGGCCTTTTTACTTTCTCAACTGGGATATTAGGGTGGTACTAGACAACCCGTGACCCATTAGGTCACCCACTATTCAGAGGTTATGAAGAATTCAAGCTAATTTCAATCTTGCACAGAAATGAAGGTTTATTTTGAGATAATTTAATTGAATATTTCAATCCATTCATGTTATTTATAATTCAAGAAAAGATATTTGATTGTTGATCGGGGGTAAAAGTAAAGATAATTTCATTTTTCAAAAAAGTGAAGTCAGAGTTTTCATTATTTGTAGAAGGTTTAAGAGGAAAGACAACAACATAATGAACTAATTCATCATAATACCGGAAACAGTAACACTTTATTTTTCTTCGAATTACTTACCATAACCAAGGCACATTATTGAGAAATTCTTCAAGATCTTCTTTTGTCATCTTACGCCTTTTAATGAAGATGGGAACATTGACAGAGAAATATATTTGAACGAAGAAGTTTCATAAAGAGTGTGAACAGTAGTGTGATGTAAAATTACTCATGCTAGAAATTTTCATAAAAGTGACCCGAAAAACGACGTTAACTCGGTAACCGTGGCCCGATGGAGTTTCG
>NW_013668313.1:143539-151209 GCF_000517525.1 Limulus polyphemus
GAATTACTTACCATAACCAAGGCACATTATTGAGAAATTCTTCAAGATCTTGTTTTGTCATCTTACGCCTTTTAATGAAGATGGGAACATTGACAGAGAAATATATTTGAACGAAGAAGTTTCATAAAGAGTGTGAACAGTAGTGTGATGTAAAATTACTCATGCTAGAAATTTTCATAAAAGTGACCCGAAAAACGACGCTAACTCAGTAACCCGTGGTCTGATGAAGTTTCATAAAGAGCGTAAACGGTAGTGTGAATGATTTTTTGACTGAGAAAATAAGCAAACAAGCAATATCCGAGTTTTAGTAGTATATAGATAGATTCTTCAACATCTTGTTTTTGTCATCTTATGCCTTTTAATGAAGATGGGAACATTGACAGGGAAATAACATAATAGCCAATGCTCGGCAAGAGGTTTTCGTTTAGAATATTTTGTTGTTTTCAACTTGATTTTTATTTTATTACCTCATCTCCATAGTTACTATTTGCAAATAGTCAATAATATTGTAGGTCCATTTTATTGTTGTTCTTTCTATACACCGTTGTAACACATTTTCATCTCATCGTTTAATTTCTGTTGTGTATATATTGTTGTATAGAAGATATTTTAAAGTGATTCACCAGGTAGAAAACGAATATACAGATAGATAAGCTGATATGTGGCGCCATCTAGTGTACCTAAATTCATCTAGACATTTTCATAAAAGTTACCTGAAAAACTGGGCTAACTCGGTAACCCGTGGCTCGATTTTAATGAAACTTGTTTTATTTTGTTTCTATTCTCATTTCATTACAAATATGGCGCTATTGTGCGCTGTTTTTGCTGTATTTAATTACAGACAAGCAAACAAACAATCTCACAGTTTTAATAGAATATAGATTACATGCTTTGTCTCAACATCCATTTGAGCCTTTAGCCTCATGTACCATGTATCATCTTTCCCTTTATAGAAGTTTTTTGTTGCTTCTGACATGTGGATGTCATAGGTCGGATTTGTTTGCACTCCATATGTACAGGTCTCTTTATCATTCCTCTTCTGTTCTGCTATACCCTGATAGGTCCTTTTTTTCTAAGTATCTGGTAGCCAGGGAAGGGAAAAAAATCCTTCTCACCAATTCTTTTGCTGGCTATTTCTCACCTGTACAACTATTTGCACACTGGTTGCTATGTCCTGTTAATGCCCTGAGGCATTATATGGCTTGCACTAACTCCTTCTGAGGTGATGGAACTTGACTCTTAATTCATTGGGATCCTTCAGTTTCCTGAGGTTTATCCACAATTATTTTGACAAGGTGGCTTTTTAAATTGATCTATATTGCTTATTCTGGACTTTTCTTTACAGGCAAGGAAACTTATGAGAGTCCCATCTCACCAGATTCATCACATTTCTATGTCTTTAGCTGCTGTTTTAATTACCTGCTAAAAGACATCGTACGGGCTGATATGTTGCCTTCTCCCAATACTTTTCTCTTAAATTCTTTACATGATCTGCAGTTTCATCTTCTGAAGGTTTTCGACTACCCCTGTGGCTGTTTTGACAACAATATAGAGGGGTGAGTATTTTTTGATGCTAAGCTATCCGGTTGTCACATGCATGGCCCTTTCTTTTGATCAATATCTGTTTAGTATATTGTTCATGGAAAGAGATCCACTATCTCCTCATAATTCTGAATGCAGAGTGGTCACATCCTGGGTTCTTGGTTGAGCACAGTGTTCCATGTCCTTTCCATAATCCTGGAGGCAAGTGGAATGCACCTTGCTCACTTGGTTGGGGAGTGAGAATGAATGTTTATAATTCCAGACTGGATGAGTTCTATTTTTTTTGTTGAGTATGGCATACACGATCCCGTCATTTCGAGCCTGGGGTGTTGACTTTCAGACTTATTCAGGTGGAGGAGAAAGTTTGTTTGCTTCAGTTTTGCTTATTTTCTCATTGTGATTCTGAATGCATCACTCTATGGATAGAGGTTGGGATCCAATCAAAAGTATATCTATATATAATGTTGCGGCCCAACTGCCCTAGCCACCAACATTGGATATAGGGACCAAGACCCCTTAATTCCTACCCTGAGTTGTGGAACCACAGCTATCTATTCCACCGTTGATATAGGAACTAATTCTGGATGAAGAGCATACCTCTTCTGGATGTAGTATGGTTCTCCTGCTCGGGTACAACTCTTATCTTTGTACACACCTGATCTGTGCAGATTCTTTCTGTATGGATAATGCCCTCACTGGCCCCTCCACTTTCTCAATGTGGGATTTTAGCTATAAGTGTCAGCGGATGGTAAGTATGTTTTGGAAGTTAACATTTTCTTAAATTGAAAATGTATTTCTAATAATAATTACCTCTCTTAACACTCTCCTGCCCTTCCTCCCCACTTAGAGTTGGTGTTAGAGACTGGGATGGTGTCTCAAAACTGATAAAATTATCTGAATGAGGTGCTTATATACAGTACCAGGATAAAGGGCACATTGATGTAGGTGGAGAGTATATTGCCAAGGGCAACTGAGTGGGGTATAAAAGACTGGAGGAAGCGAGAAAAAATTAGACCAATGATTAGATGGGCAAAGTTGAAACTCTGGAAGTTGAGAAATAGTTATAAGTGTCAGCAGAGGCAAGTATTATTGTAAATGCATTTTCAATTTTGGAAAACGTTAACTTTTCAATTTTCTATTATTTGCATTTTTGAGTAGGTTTCAAAGATATATACAGTCTTTTCAGACTAAAAAGTGGTAAGCTTACAAAATGAAAATTAGACTTACTTACTTTTTTATTGTTGTCTAAAACTATCAGGCCCAAAAAATTGTTAAAGAATTACCTGCTAAGATTTATTCTTTAAAGCTTCTAAATTTTCTCAGTCACTGATAAAACATTTTTAATGGCTGAATTTGTTTTAAATTCTTGACTTAATTCAATTTACATGATCTCAGACTTACCGATATTCAACTGGATGTGCCTTTATCATTATTGGCCCATTATTCTGTTAATCAGTACTTACAAATTTCTTTTATTTTAATGGGTATATATTTTCTCTTAAGATTACAGATGAGCTGTCTAGTTTGGTTGTAGCCCAGCTGTTGTTTTTACAGTCTGAAAGTAACAAGAAACCAGTTCACATGTATATAAACAGCCCAGGTAAAGTGTTTTTCTACATTGAGTTGGTAATTAAGTATGTTGTTTGTTGCTTTTCTTCTATTATCAAATGTAATACATTGTTTAGCAATGTATTTTATTTTGCTCAAAAGGTATGTATGTGCATACAATGGAACTCTTTACAGTTTTTGATAATAACCATTGTTTTGATATGATACTTTACCTTATCTCACATACAGCTTTTCTTGTTCAGTGCTGCCCTCTATATGCACAGTTTTTGCTTGTCACTAGCCTTGATACTCCAACCTATCCTTACGTGTTTACACGTGATACAGCTGTCCTGCAGCATGTAAACAAGCATGTGACAACCTTCCACCAGTAGGAGTGCAACACACTCTTCTGATGAAGCTGGTTCCCTCTATACCATAGAGCTCAATCTTCACTTCTTGATTTGGCATAATAGATTGCAGATGTATATAACTTTCATTTGGGTTTGCTTCAGTTTTTTTATTTCATGATTTGTTAAACAACTATATTTGTTTCTTACAGTTTTATTGCTTTTTTTTCTTAGCGAAACTAAATACTGTAAGTTTATTTCTCAGTTTCCGCTCTCAGATTGAATTACGCATTCTGTTGTTACTCTTGCTACTGCACTTCAACCTGCAGTTTCCCAAATTCTGAATCCTCCTCCTGCAGCTGGCAACTGTTCAGTTGAGATGAGCACACTACATGATTGTGCCCTATTCCTACAGTTTGTGGCTGTTTAGTTAAGTTAAGATTTCATGTTTTATGTTGAGGAGATTTTGGTTTTCGTATGATGTGAGTTCAGGTCCATAATGTGGCTTGCTGTATCTTCTTATACCAGAACAGATACTCATTTTCCTGGTGAACATGGACAGAATGACAGGATTTGGATAGCCTGTTTCCACCCCCTTCCTTTGCTGTGTCTTCCCAAATTCCACCTGTGGATGCTCCCAGACCATCTACATTTTCTGCATGTAGTGTCACAGGTATGTTACTTTTTCTATATCCACTGTGTCTTAAGTTTTCTCTCCTCCTTAATTCCACCCCTTCCTTGGATTATCTAGTTTTCCCACTCTCTACAGAAATCATGATACATGCTGATTAGTTTACAGCACAGTTAAGTTCTGGGTCTGCATGCTTCACCCCCTCCCATACCTTGGATTCCTATGCATTTACCTTTCATCATTAGGACTTTCTTTTTCTGGACTCCCAGTCTTTGGAGTGTTTGATTCATGTGTAGGGATTTAACCCTGATACTTCTGTGAGATTTTCCCAAGCCCAATTTTTTCCTCTCTGTTTGACCTTAACTACCCTCCTTCATTACCTCTCCTTCTTCCATCTCATATTTGAGGATATCCACCAATCCCCTGAGGGATTTTTGGAGGATACTTACTCTTATGTATTCCATGTTGGTGCACTTGTCTTCCTTGGTCCTTTCCCTACAAACTTGCCTCTTCTTTTGTTGAGATTTCCTAGATGGGGGTGCACTTTTAGCCAATGTGTGGTTACCCACATCTTATTTACAGGCACTTTGTATGGCTCCATTTTTATTCTGGATGGTTTTTGGAGACCTTCTTGACTCTGGAGTACAGGATGGAGGCTGCTCATCAACACTCCTCCATTTCATTCTTGGTCTCTCATCTTTTGCAGCTTTCACCTGTCCCCTTCCTGTTTCCCATCCTCCCCTTCCACCCCTTTGCCTGTCCCCTTTTACCCATCAAATTACTCATTGCCAGGTCCCCTGCCACCATGATATTGGTGGTTATCCAATATGTTCTTGTAAAGTTGGAACATGTTTGGCCAGGTTTGTGCACCTTTGGAGCAAATTCACCTCAGATCCTTCAGTGATTCTAGTGTTATCTAAAGGACTTTTTCTTCACTTTCTTGCCCCACCTCCCTTATCTCCACATCTCATTCCCTTCTCCTCATGATCCAATTTATTTCCAAAGCAGTTCAGTTTCTTCTTCTCAAGGATGCTGTCAAATTCGTCAGTCACCCTTCTTTAGAGTTCTCTTCCAGGTTGTTCATAGTTCCTAGAAAGACAAGAGACTGGCATCCTCTCATAGATCTTTCCAGTCTCAACCATTTCATCGACCTTTCTTGTTTCACCATGGAGTCATTCCTCACTCTTTGGTGGGTGTTTACTCTGGGTCTTTTGATGCCAAAGATGGATGTTCTGGATGCTTACCTTCACTCCCCAATATTCCTTGCATCCAGATGTTACCTTCATTTTGTCCTTAAAGGTGAAGTTTATCAATTCCACAGTCTTCTGTCTTGTCTGGCCTCTCACCCTGTGTATTCTTTCTCATGGTCTGTGGTTCCACCATTATATGGATGACTGGCTGCATTTAGTTTCATTCCAACAAGCATCTCACTTACATACACAGTTACTTCTTCATGGGGTGGCTTGTGTAGGTTGGTTGTCAAGCTGGACAAATCCTTTCTCATCCTGATCCAATTTCTTATCTACTTATGTGTGTGTTCTTCAACTCATATCTCAGTCAAGCTCAGCCTTCTTCTCTTCAGTTGAGATTTGATGGAGCTATTAGTTCTCAAAGCTTAATCCTATTCTTCTCTTACTGCATGTGAACTTCTTTCTTTTTTGGGGACTTGGGCTGTGATGGAAGCCCTTATTCTCTTGAGTTGTACTCATATGCTCTCCCTTTAGTATATGTAGCACAATCACTGGAACCTTGCTTGGGATGCTCTGGTTTCAGTTATCCTACTCCCTCCCTCACTACAAGTTGATTTAGCTTGGTGGATAAAAAAAGGGAGAACAACACAGCAGGCATTCCTCTTTCTCCTCCCCATCCAGAGTTGCATCAATTTACAAACACTTCTCTGTCAAGTTGAAGAGTGATTATAGATTCCCAGGAAATTGTGAGTCATTGGTCTTTGGTCAAGTTGGCTCTGCTCATCAATATCCTGGAGCTTCTTGCCGTTTGTTGAACATTGGATCAAATGCTACCTTTAGTACGAGTGAAATTGGTCATAATCCATTCTGACAACTTACTTTTCACATTTACTTTGTTTTCAAATTTTAGAACTCCTATTCTGGGCCCATTCACACCACACACACTTATTAGCATGCCATGTCCCAGGTACTCTGAATCTCATTGCAGATTGATTGTCTTGGCATGACAATATTCCCTCACTGAATGGTCCTCAGATCCTCAGGTGTATTGGTGGTTGTGTACCCAGTGAGGTACTCTAGTTCTAGATGCATTTGCCATCCACCTCAATTCCAGGCTATCCTTATATGGTCACTTGTTCCACATGCTGATCCTTCTGTCCATCTCCATTGCTGAATTTTACCCATTATCCAAATCACTCTGTGTTGAGTCCTCATTGCATCTTTCTTGCCTGCTCAACCTTGTTTTCCAGTCTTTACCCCACTTGAGTGATCACCTCCATTACCATTTACACTCCCTGCTTTGTCAACCTAAGTCATCTACGTGTCATCTTACTATCACTACAATCTGGTTTCAGGCATAACATTTGTCCAGTCCCTCACGAAGCAATCTGGATTCTTCACACACATATAACATCCTATTTTCCCCATTTAGTTTGTCTTTCATCCTTATTGGTGCATCACAGAAAATGGTGCATTTTTTTTGCCACCAGTCTCTGCTCCTTAGTTACCTCCCTTCCTGTTCTAGTGTTCTTCATGTCTCATAATTCTTTTCCTGGCTGTTTGACAATGGTTCTTCTGTGCATACCATTGTTGGTTATTGGGTAGCCTTATCCAATACCTTCGATTTTTCCCTATCCTTTTGTTTTGTTCCTTTCGGCTACTTTGTCCACCTTGTCGTACATTCCCATATTTTTCCCTCATTTCCATTTCCCATTTGTATTCCTACTCTGAGCTGGATTGTCTTCTCTGTCCTGATCATGTTCTTCAGCACTATGTTGCCTGCATGGCTTCCTTTCATGGATACCATTCTCACCTCTTTCTCCATTGGAACCCTTTCTCTTCCTGAAGCATTTCCCCTGCCACCCTTACAGGTTGGATTCACCAATTTATTTGGTTGGCTTGTTTTTCCTTGTCTCACAATTTCTGATGTATTTTCCAGATATCTTTCATCAGATCTGTCTCCTCACTCTCTCCCTGGCTGCCCACATTTGTCAGCCATTGGAGGAGATCATCCAGGCTGGCATGTGGACCACACTACATGCTGTTGTCTCTCATTATTCATCATGTTGCCGTCACCTCATTGGGATACTGGGTTTTGCCCATTGTCATCCTACACACCTCAGTTCAACTGTGAGTGGGTAAGTAATTTTTTTATTTCATTATTTTCATTACAGGGGCATATTTTACATGTTGGATCCTGCTCTGTGGAAAGTGGTGCCTGTACAGGTATACTCATCCATAAATCCATAATGTATGGCCTTTAAAGTCTATATCGTCATTGTTGAGATGGGATGTTTTACAAGATTTCTAGTAGGTTAATCCTTGCCATGTTTTGTGTCATAAGTATGCCTGTCCTAACTTATGGACTATCAGGAGTAAAGCAGTGTTCGGATAGCTGCTTTGATCCTAACT
>NW_013668313.1:152110-158857 GCF_000517525.1 Limulus polyphemus
GTGGACCATGGAGGCATCATCCTAAGTGTGCTCAATCCCATTCAGTTGAGAGTAGGGCAGTGGTGTTCTACCAGTGTAGTTGTTGTGTACTCTCCTCTTACTACGGATCTGATGTACAATTCCAGGTGCCACTTGGCTATGGATTGGATGAATCCACCACATGAAATTTCCTTCTCTTCTTTTCCACCTGATTTAATGACATATATCTTCACAATGGGCAAAGAGTATACCTGGGACAGATGTAGTGCCGTCTCCCATGGGTGTGTTCCTCCACAGAGAGATGTCACACTCTATGGACTCTCTTCAGACACTTTCTGAAGGGTGCTCAGCTAAGTAAATTTTGCATTGGTCCTTCCTCCAGTTCAATGTGATATTGTAGCTATTATGTGAGGGGAGGTAAGGTATTGTATTGGAAGTTAACAAAAATACCTCTTTTCACACTTCCCATCCATCCTTCCCACTTCTTTGTTTGCCTAATCTAAAAGTGAAGATTAGGGTCTACAGTACAGAGGGAGCCAGCTGCGCCAGGAAGGTGTATCACACTCCTATTGGTGGAGGGTTGTTGTATGCTTACTTGAATGCTAAAGTGCAGTTGTATCATGTGTAAACACATGAGGCCTACCCTCATGGAAGTATCAAGGCTAGTGGCAAGCAAAAATTGCACATATAGAGGGCAGCACTAAAGAAAAGCTATTATGTGAGATGAGGTAAGTATCTATCTGAAATACATTTTCAATGTAGGAAAATGTTAACTTTAGCCACTGGAAGGAAAACAAATTAACTTTTTATGGTGCAAACTTGTGAAAAATAAACAAAATTTAAGGAAACTATAAAATCACAAAATATACCTTTTCTTGTCAGCTGTAAATTTTTCTGCAGGAATTGAAGGATAGAGTCATCTCCATAACTGTGAAACAAACATGCATAAAAGGTAACATAATGTTTACACATAAATAAAACATCTGCCTCAAAACAATACAGAGTAAATGCACCATGTGGCACTTATTATGAGTGGTATTCCAAATTAACAATAATGTAAAATGAAAAAAGCAGTGACTGAAGCCCATTTAACCCTTTTAGGTCACCTCTATTTTTTAATCCAAATTAAACATAGCCCTTCAGATATATCTATAAGTAATTTTTAAAATAATTAAAATTAAAGAAGCCAACATTCATGGGTGAATGCAACATGTCTCCACCACACAATCCAAACTTGGCCAATTTTGACACCAGAAAAATTGTGAAAATCACAGAATAATTGAAAAGTTTATATATTACTGCTTGGTACCTGCAAGAATGTATTTTTGTACCAAATCCAATCTAAAATTGGTTGACATAAACAACTAGTTCACACAAACCCCAGATTGTGCTTTCCTTACTGAAAAATTGAACAAAAGGCAAAAATTCCCAAATTGTATATATATCTCTATTTATGACCTGCAAAGAGTATCATTGTGCTATATTTCATGTAAAGTGGTCAAAATATGGCTATGTAATTGACCAAAACCCTTAAGATTATGGGTTTATTTAAACTTTTCACTCCCCCCCTCTAAAATGAACAAAAGTGGGCATATCCCACATTTTTGTATGTAAATGTACAGGACCTGTAAAAAAGTATCTTTGTACCACATCCCTTGTAAATTGGCTGAAATACAGTGGAGTTAAAATTACTTGGCCATAATTTGACCCATTTACATGAGATTTGATGTAAAGATACTTTTCTATAGGTCCCTCACATTAACAAACAAAAATGGTGGGCTTACCCATTTTTAGTAATTATAGGGTAAGCCACAAAAAGCATAATTTTAGATTGTTTCTATATTCACGGCACCAATTAGTTTTTAACAGAACCTTCTACAATCGTCTGCTTTTAACACTTATTATAACAAAACTTAAAATAATAAAATATTCACTCACAAATATAAATTAATCAATACTATCTGAATGAAACAGTCTTGTATATCATGACACAGACCATACCCTATACAATGAATCAACACTCAATGGGTTAATATAAGTAGAATTTAGGGGTAATTTCCCCTACTCTAAAAGAAATAGGTTAGTGTGATAATCTCTCTGTCGCCCTCACTAGCAAGAACACTAATAAAGGATGAAAACCCTTTAAGTTAAACTTTATGGTTTAAGCTTAGGCACTTTCATAATCATTCTTAGCCATAATGTTTTTTTTTGTTTATTATTTTAATCCCAGCATACTCCATATTTCAATTGAATTTCATTTTCTATAAGCTAGACATTTTTTACATCTTATGAATTCTCTTTTCATCTATTTAAGAAAAGGATTCAATTTGAAACACAAATTTTTTGTCGGAGTGTATTCTTTTTCTTGTAGTTTGATAGAACTTGCAGACTTGTCTCATACTATGTTAACATTCTTTCCATTCAGATCAGCTACACAGTCTGTTTCTTTCCCAGTATCTTGCATGTTTTTGGAGCCAGTTTTCCTAAAATATGGGGCACAATTCTACTAACTCTACAACTGGATTTAATAAAAATACTAAAAGTAGTAATCATAGGGTCAGTAGTATTCAAGTACTCTCCCACATTTAGATTTAAACCATATCTTTCTTATTACAAAGGAGGAGGTCTAAAACAACATATTTAGTAGGAGCTTTCATTTGCTGGGTGAGAAAACTGTTGCCTACAGGCTAAAGAAATATTAGCTTCATGTGGTGAAGACAGATTAAGCCTAATTAATTTCCCTGAAATGAAAGTCTCCCATAACCTAAACTAACCAATTTCTACTTGCTGCATAACTAGTCCGCATGCACAAAATATGATTGGTAGCTCTACTGTTATTAATGTCATTGGTTCTATTACACACACAACCAGAACTTTCTTTAGTTACTTGCATGAAATTGTCTTTCTCTGTACAAAATCTCAATCTTCAGTATCTGGTAAATAAGTTTTATTTATTGCTTCACCACAAACAAACTTCAGTATTTATAATTATAGAATCCCCTACTACAGACACTTTGATATCATGTAATTCTCTACTCCAATCAACCAAAGGCAAAATTTTGTTTAAAATAGTTACCCATTGGACTCACCATTATTCTCCAATCAATGAAAAATCCAAATAACAACCAGATCAAACTTTATGTTTTACATCTATAACCAATCCAACAAAAGCTTAAAAAAAAATTAAGATATCACCATGCAATTCTAATTGAAAGCAAGTGGTGGTATAGATTTCCAAAGCTTGATAGTTATTACTTCTTTTATTCAAGTCACCATAACTTGGAAGAGTTTAGAAGTGGTCATTTTAATTATCTTCAGTATAGCAAGCTTACAAAAAAAGTACCTATGTTTGTAACAAAAACAAAGTTATAGTTTCTAAACAGATTACTGACATAAAATTATTTGATATTCTAGAAGATTTGGAAATAATATTTAAAATAGTAAGATTTTGATAACCTTTTTTTGGTATCTGCAAATTTGTTTTAATATATAGGCATACGTTCTGCTTTCAGGTGGATCTGTGACGGCGGGTTTAGGAATTTATGATACAATGCAGTATATACTTCCTCCTATTGCCACATGGTGTGTAGGACAAGCATGCAGCATGGCAAGCTTACTACTGTGTGCAGGAGCACCAGCAATGCGACACTCTCTACCAAATTCTCGAATTATGATGCACCAGCCTTCTGGTCATGCTGCTGTGAGTGTGATATTAAATGTTATTTCAGAATTAATGAAATATATGAAACTTAAAATTTCAGTCTGAACTTTGGATTTGTTAATTTTTCTATATATGTACATCCTGACAATTTGCATTTTTTCTTTGGCTCACATCATTGCCTCATGATGAGGATAATTTTTTTCTATCAATCAGAATATTGCTATTTCTTTCTCAAAGCTTCCTTGTGGTTGTGGACATTGCAGTTTTCAGATTATACAAACTAATGGATATTTGAGTACTTACGAACACATCAACTTGCGTTCTTTTTATTTACGATACTTTTTTTAGAAGAATGTTTCTGTCACCTCTTTTAATAGCTTTATTTCTGAATAGTTTGAAATTGGATATTAAAAAATGTTGTTTTTAAAACTTTTCTTTAATTAAGCTTTTAAGCTTTTCTTGTTAAAAAATTGTAGCATTCAAGTACTAAACATTCATGTTGTAGATGATCTGAGAACACCATTATATCATTTATTTAGACATAACTACTTGCAAATTCATAATGTCCTTATGTTTTTTAAATTTTAACAATGGGAATATATTGATATTTGTTAAACTTCTTGATTGCACAATTATATGGTATTATTTGTTTCTGTTATAATGTTGAATAACATAAAGTTATGTTATTTTGGGTTTCAGGGACAAGCTACTGACATTCAGATTCATGCAGAGGAGATTTTATACTTGAAAAAGAAGTTAAATAGCATATATGTGAAACACACTAATCAGCCTATTGAGAAGATTGGTAAGCTTATGAAGTGCTTTTTCACAGTTTTTAATGAAGGACAAGTGATGGCTTGAAGTTATATAGGCTTTAAAATCTTGTAAAACATAACAATAATGGTTTGTTATGTATTATTACATAAAACACAATTAGCATAGTTGCTTATGGAAAAAAAAATCAGTACATTGATATTTTTTGTTTTACATGTTTCATACTATTGTGAAATATTAACTTAAGTCAAAGAGTATACTTTAAGTAGTTTCTATTCCATCAAACAAAAACTTGCTCTATACATTTGCATTTTATGATCATCAGAACAATAACTCAAGAGTAATCAAATATATACCAGGTTATACAAGCAATGACTTTTTGCATACCTCGTAACAGCTTTTTCAGATGTTAACTTTGGTTGCCAGTAATTTTGTGGTGGTATGATTTTGTACGTGATATTGAGTTTGGTAAATCCAGGAAGCTGCGCTGATTGTGATTTATATGATACGTTAGGCTAGCACTTGACACCTTGGTTTGCACTATAGGAGGCTCTTCATGCAGAGTGGTGAGAAATATGGATGCCCACTCCTCCTCTTCCTCCTGGCAGGCTACTCAATTTACCGGGCCGCCTCTTTCCCAGTGCTCACTTAAGGATTCCAAACCCACAAAAATCTATCTGTGATGTAGCTGGTAAATGACTACGTGGAAACACACAGATTATGGTCTCCTCCTTAATCCTAGTCATGTAGGCAAGTGTTGTCTTGGGGCAAGGGGAGTATAACTAAATGCTTTAGTTTGATATATACTTGGGTATATTCTTCCTCTAAGTTGGGACAAATTCTCTTTTGTAACTATATGGCATGGATTTTAGTATTTTTGTTGACATGGTGCATGGTTATCTTGCTATTGTAGATGGTTTCTACCATTACCATGAAACCTTTGGGAAAGATTTTGGTGCATTGCCTAACTCAAACTCCACAGTCTTTTGCACCCTATTTTTGGCAAAAAAATCACTTGCAATTTGTTCCAGCTGTTAGTATTTAATTTAAGGATACAACAAATTTCCAGATCAAGATTTGTGATAGTTAGTTGATTGAGGCTCTAATACACCAATACATTATGCAATGTGTTTTTGTAAGCAAGGGTTCTCATTAAGCACTTTTTCTTTTACTTTATGCATTATATGTTGTGTGTAGCATTAGGTAAAATATTAGCATCTGTAAGTGATCTCATGTGCCACTTACAATATGGTGGGGACAGAGCATGTGTGAAAACTCAGTGTTATGGACATTAAACAAGTCTCCTTATATGTCCATAGCATGATTGATCATAAAAGAAATATGCTTGGAATAGAATAGTTACCAATCGAACCATATGTCAGATAGCATTTTAAACACATTAATAGGAGTGTTATAATATTCTTTTGTATTGAACCATTCTCCTAATGCATGCTTCAGTTTCAATTACAATAAAATTTTTAAATTTTTTGCATCACCCTGTGCTATTATTTCATTCATAAACTGTATTAAGCTGTTTAAAGTAATGCATTCCCATTATAATAAGTAGTTGCATGATGTATTTACTTTTATAGCTGTACTACTTAGATCTTGTATATGTTCTGAGTACTTTTCACACAATTATAATAATATTCCAGTGTTGCAAGTTTTGTTAACTTTGTTTCACACTTCTGTTATACATATTGAAATGTTATAGCTTTTGTTTTACACTAACATTGTTAATAGTCCTTGGATGTTAAATAATTTGCTGCTATATTGTGTAAGGTACTTAATTAAAAAACAAAACAACAAAAAACCAAAGGTGTCTAAATTTCTAATGTATGTTTTAGCTGTCTGTAGGTAATGCTCAGTTGGGCTGTGCCTACAGCAGTCAAAGGTCTGTTTAAAATGTTATTTATGTATAAACTAAAACTCAATGACAGTGTATTCAGGATCCAAGCTGCAAAAATATATCTGCTGTCATTTGCAGTTTTCCTTCAGAATTATTAATCAAGCAGCACTTTCTTGGTTCTTTTACACTTGTAACGTTGAGTTAGTAATACTGTAAACAGAATAAACTTTCAGACAAACTTTCTTTTTCTATTGTAATTGAACCATTTAGTAGATGGTTCTCTAAGTCTACAAAATTTATTTAGTATGAAAAAGTATTCCATATAGTTAATCAACTTCATAATTCATGTTGATATACCTAGAAAGTCTATAAACAGTAAGTTTAGATTATTAATTGAATAGAGTTCAGTCACTCATGACCTCATTATATACACCTGGAAAAAAGTTAAGCACCCCCAAATATTTTTCAGGATTGCTTATTGAAA
>NW_013668313.1:159809-163835 GCF_000517525.1 Limulus polyphemus
GACAATTCAATAACGTTTTTGAGCTTTCACTGACAATATTTATTAAAGATAATTTTAAGCGTGAAAACTGTCCATATTTTGATGTCATGATATGTAAATTAAAAATTGTTATTTTATGGTGATAATCTTGTTTTCTTGTGCCCAATAATGCATAATTTCATTTGATAAACACGTTTAGATTGAATGGTAATTTATAATCAGTCACAAGAATGTCGAATCTGAATCACTTGAAAAAAACACGGGGGTGCTTAACTTTTTTCCAGGTGTATACTTATCCCAAAGCAAAAGACAAACATCTAACCAAATCAGCTAATCTTGTACTTTTATCTCTCATTTATTTCCATTGTTTTTCATTGGAACCAGTTTTCTTTATTCATTTAGAGTACATCAAAAATTTTATTATTTTAAATGTGACTACTATATGAGTAATAATCATATAATTATTTTTTATGGCAAAATTTATGTTGACCTAAGATTAAGCCAGTAGTCTCTGAGTAAATTAAGTAACATTCCTTCAAAATAAATAGTTTTGCTAGTGAAATACAAAGTGTAAAAATTTTAATACTAGTTTCGTGTTTGTTTAATAGTTATTAAACTTATGTTTTATTAAATTTTGTGTGTGATATATACTGTCATAAAAAAAAGCAAACTCTGGTTTCTTCTATATTGCAACCAAAGGCTCAAACTAGAAATAATGCTAGTGAAATCCAAGTTACATTTTCACTTTGCATGTTCACCCAGTGAAATAATATCCTAACCCTGAGGTATGAGACTAAATGTAATTTTATGTGAATAATATTATAATAGGTAGGCAAACAACAACTTACAAGCATAAATAAGAATTGTAATGATGGTGAAACATGCTACATGTTTCAACAGAACTATGGTCTGTCTTCTACCTGAATGTGCTTCCTTACTCAAGTTAATAATATTTGCTGATGGCTTATTGTTATCACACACAAGTTTTGCATTGGTTTGTACTAGGTGCTATCCTGTAAAGCATCATTTCCAGCATTTTAGAAGTCTCATAATATTACTTTTAGCATATACACATGTAGCTGTTGAAGACATTGCACAAAAAATGTATTTTAATGTTATACTCTGTTCATAAGTGTCCTCAGCATTAGAGGTCCCCCCCCCCAAAAAAAATTACAAATGTTCAAAATATTATCTCTGTTGTGTCTTTGATGGCCATGTACTATCTGTTGTATTAAATGATCTATACCTACCAGTAGACTGCATAAATGGTTGAACATGTAGGCACTTATCCTTTTTGAAGCAATATATTGTTGGTTATGTATTCTACAACTGTAGAGAGTACTTAAAGTAAAAAAAATGAAAACGGCCTACATACCTACCCAGCTTTCTTGAACAGTATCAGATATGGACATACAGAAATTTTTTTAAGCATGCCAAAATTTGGAAATCTTTTGGATGAGTTTTAACTGAAATTGGCATCCAGTTTGGGCCCGTAAAATGGTCTGAATAAAGCATTAACATTTCTTTTGGTTGATTGTTGTTACTAATGAGAAATGTACTTTAATCTGAATGGAATAAACCACCATGTATTTGTATAAAGTGGATTACTACCTACTACTCTTGGGCTGGATTTGTGATTCAATTGTTTGTGTCCTATTAAATATATTTGTATAAAGTGGATTACTACCTACTACTCTTGGGCTGGATCTGTGGTTCCATTGTTTGTGTCCTATTAAATATATTTGTATAAAGTGGATTACTACCTACTACTCTTGGGCTGGATCTGTGATTCAATTGTTTGTGTCCTATTAAAAAGAAAAAAAATAAGTGCTTTGCCCTTTGTTGCTGTGGTGCTTAAAAAGGTAATGGCTAAATCCAACTTTTTTGGTCAGACAAGAGTAGCATAAGAGTTGGTGGAAGGTGCTGTTGACTAGCTGTCTTTCTTATAGTCTGTCAGTTTCAAATTAGGGACAGATAGCTTATGAGTAGCTTTGTTAAAGAATTAGTGTCCTTAGGATAAAGGTTAAAGTGATAGTTATATTTAGCTGGGAAACTACATTCTATTTTGTTAGCTGGTGAATTTTATTTAAGATATAAGAATTTCATTTAAACCATTTAGTGTACCCATGATCATAATTACTTATTTGTCTTTTTCTGACACACTCGTTAAAATTGATGGTATTTTGTTTTTTCAACAGAAACATATATTGAACGAGATCGGTTTTTGAGTCCTGAGCAGGCAAAAGAGTTTGGGCTAATAGACTTTGTGTTGGAACACCCTCCTACACATAGTGAGGCACACCAAGCTGCAGGCAGTACTTAAAATGTATGAAAAATGATATTACTCTTAACTTTCTATAAGTTTCTTTTATGAATGGTAACTAATTCATTTATCTCTCTGTGTATTTAAGTAAAAAACATTTTTTTGATACTGTAATGAATAAAACATTATGTTATTATTAAGTTGATGAGTGTTATTCATATAATAAATTCTTTGAAAAATATGAATAATCAACAGAACTGTATAAATTATGTTTGTGTGACAAATAGTGTAAGAAGAAGCAAAAAAAAGATTAAAAATAAACATTTATCTTGTTTATGTAAGTTAGTTTTGTGAATATATTGAATTAAGCATAAGAGCTCATTCATTGTTAAATCCATTGTAACATTAAAAAGGAAAGACAGAAGAATTTGTAGGTTTACAGTTATGGAATATTTACATTTCAAGCTTCTAAGTATGTTACTGTTATGTAAAAAGTAACTGAAGTTTTAAAGGAATAATTATGAGCTTCAAGTAATTGATGGTCATAAGACACCATCATTTCTCTGCTTGAAAAAGCTAAAGAAGAAGAAGAAATATCAGAACAGTTTTGATAGAAGCATTTAAGTCATATTTTGCTTTTTGGACTTCTCATGAAAAAAAAAAAAAAGAATAAGGACCAGAAGTGTTAAAATCATTGAAAAACTCTTTAAAATATTATTTGTATCAAGATGGATTACCAATAAAAAGTCATCAGCTATATATTTTTTATGTGGTAAATAGTAGCTTGAAACTTACAGGGTTGAAGCTTTCCTGTTAGATTATCGATTTCTGATCAAAATGTTTTAACTAGAGATAAAAATAAGACTTAAGGTCATATTATTATTAAAATAATAACTAAAACTTAATTGATTTATTTAATATTAATTTCTTAACACTTTCCAAACAATATTTCTTTGTTGTTGTTTTTTCTGTGGAAATTTTTTATCTTAATCATTATTGTTTAAACAATAATATATTGTTGCGTCAGCAAGGTCACTTGACTAGTATCACGCCACGTCCCTCTAGAAATATCCTGTTCCTTCATGAATGCTCTAGTGTTTACTAGATATGTGTTAGTCTTGTATATATAAGACGGTCACAACGTGATGGGACTGTGTGTGCGCAGTTGAACTGAGTATTGTTGAGTTGCGCACGAGCACGTGAGACGTTTGTTGAGAATTATAGCATTTGTTTTAGAGCGACTGTTGAAATTAAGTGTATCGTAAAGTTGTATTCGGAAAGAATAAACCAGTATTATTTAAGAAAGGACTTGTGTCGCTAAAGTTTCGTCGGAACGAATTTACGGAATATTAACTAATAAACGGAGACGTAACAAATTAGTGTCAGAAGTGGGATACAAAAAAAAAACAATGGAAACGAGAGGCGGCAAATCAAACTACAGTTAAGCAGATTTGATGGCAGCAATACAAGAACAGCAAAAGAAACAAGAAGAACGAGAAAATAAACAAGAAAAGAGACAACAAGAGAGACAACAGCAGTTGCAAGAAAACCTGCAACAGTGGCAGCTCGAACAACAAAATAAACAAGAAGAGAGATTACAGCAGTTGTTAGAGGAAAAAGAAAAGAAACAAGAAGAACGAGAAAAGAAACAAGAAGAGAAATTACATCAGTTGTTGGAGGAGAAAGAAAATAAACAAGAAGAGAAATTACAGCAGTTGTTGGGGGAAAAAGAAAAGAAACAAGAAGAGAGACTACAGCAGTGGCAACTGGAACAAGAAAGGAAA
>NW_013668314.1:0-7615 GCF_000517525.1 Limulus polyphemus
ATTCTGTACATTTAATTAAGTTATTGTTAATTGTTACTGGTTTAATGTAAGTGGCTATTGTTCGGGACGAACAATACTAAGGAGGGGTCAGTGTTACGACATCGAGGTCACGTGACTAGTATCACGCCACGTCATTCTCGAACATTCACGTCTTTTCCTTAAATCTCGTGATTCTTCTAGATATAGTGTAGTCTTGTATATATAAGACCGTCCACGAAGTGACGAGGAAATAAGTAATTGAACTGCAGTCAGAGAGTGTGTAATTGAACTGAGTATTGTTGAAGTCGAGCACGTGAGACGTTTGTTATAGCGTGACTGTTGAAATTAAGTGTATCGCAAAGTTATATTCAGATAGAATAAACCAGTTTTATTTAAGAAAGGACTTGTGTCGCTAAAGTTTCGTCGGAATGAATTTACGGGAAATTAACTAACGAACGGAGACATAACAGTATGTATCAAAACTACCATTTGACATTGTTTGGCATTTTGCAGGTAGTGTGGTTGACAACACTGAAAATTTACAAATTTTAGTCACAAACACGTCACTAAAATATGCTCAGATCAAGGATTTCGAATTTCCAAGATGGAAATATCCTTTGTACCTAATCCCACATTCAATGGTGGATCAAAATGTGCATATTTTGAACTTTTTTACAGAGTTACATTCAAGATTTAATTAAACAACTTTATTATCAATGTATGTCAATAAACTTGGCATCAATACATAATTTATAATTCAACTATTAACATTATATAATTTTAATTTTCTTAATTTCAAGAAGAAATACTCAAATAAATTCTCAGTCTTCATTTTTCTTTATTATGCGACACTTCTTTGCTTTGAATTGCCTACTTTAGGTTTTCTTTCTACCCCTTTGTGATATTCTGAGTCTAAGTAAATTACACACTTATCATATAGGTATCACTATGACATAACGTAAATTTATAGCCAATCTTCTTGCTTTACTGAGATATAAACCAGTAAGTGAAACCCACATGCCACACCCTCCTATCACATCCCATATTGCAAAAAATTATAATTATTCTCTCTGCATTTGTTGTTGGATTATCTATAACCAAAAGAAGGAGAAGATTTAAATTTAACGAATTACCTGTAAGACTAGCTTGTTTTAACAACAGTTTTTGAATTATTCAGCATATTGTTTGTTTGTAGTTTAAAC
Organism: Limulus polyphemus; assembly: GCF_000517525.1. Taxonomy (NCBI): domain Eukaryota; kingdom Metazoa; phylum Arthropoda; class Merostomata; order Xiphosura; family Limulidae; genus Limulus; species Limulus polyphemus. The sequence continues at coordinate 1,182 of NW_013668314.1, forward strand.
ACAAAGCTACACAAAGGGCTATCCATGCTTTGCCCATCACAGGTATCAAAAATCAGTTTCTAGCATTGTAAGTCTGCAGACATACCACTGTGCCACTGAAGGGCCAGCCTATTGTTTCATTGTTTGCTATTTCTGATATCACCTTCAGCTAATGGTATTATTTTTACTAACTTATAGCTTAGTTAGAAAACCATATAAATTATACTAGTTATACAACATTGTATTTCTGTGTGTTAATATTTTGTGTTCTCAGCTGCATATTTGAAATAAAAATCAAATAAAGTAATACCAAAAAGTAATATGAACACATGTTGCTTCCACAACATATCCATTTAATTGTTATATACCTCAAGCAAATGGAGAATGAAACATTTATTCATGTTATTCCATATAAGGACATAATGGTCAAATTGGCTGAAACAAAGTCTATAGATTTCGGTGTAATCAGACCACTGGAAAACTAGTGGACTATGGAAAGCATTCAAGGTGACATGGTATGCTCTGGACATGACAGTCCCCCAGGACCGTCTTGTTTTGATAATTTTGTTTTAACATGAGTTATAAAACAAAAATAGATGAAATAATCACACAAAATTCTCCCATAATAAACTGATTTTTTGCTTTTCTATTAGCAAAAAAAAAATCCAACCTCTCTTACAGTAGTCCCCCCCCCCCCCAGTGAAATCTGAAATAACACCCTGTAACTAATATGAAGCATCTTAAATGACATAAAAATACTCATAAGGCTTCAATTACTCTAAAAGAGTGCTATATACAACCTACATACTTTTTTTACTTTAAACAAAAACAAAATGTTTTGTGCACACAGTATTAATGCTAATTTCCTGTTACTAACCTCCAAAAGAAAATCCCCCTTTTTTAAGCCTGCTAAATCAGCCATTCCACCTTTGTCTACATCATCTAGATATTGCAGGCTAGGCCAGTTGTCTGTCGGTTGCCTTTCCATTAATGGGCTTGTAGCTAAATAATAAACAAATTCATTTATATGTTTCTATAAATGTAAATAAAACAATAACCTATATCTCCAGAATGTAACTTTATAGCTCACTAAAATTATCAATTGGCTTAATGAACTGTTAGGATGTCAGTTGCTCCTGATGAAGGTGTAATACCAAAATATTGAGCAAATAAGTTTACATTGTGGAGATGTAGGTCGTTATTTTATTTATGTTTATAAAAATGTTTTGTAATAAACTCCAGTTTGCATTAAACAATGTTAGGAATAATAATAACAATTTCTTTAAAAGTTTCTATTTTTCCAACAGATTGATTAAAAATACTTACTTATTCAGTGCTGAAAATCCTTTATTGAATTTACTTAGCCTCATTAAATTTGCTAGTGAATTTAGAACAAGAAATTGAATCCAAATGATATTTATGGACAGTTGCATACCAAAACAGTAACGAATAATGTAAAAGGCAAAAACAAAAATTAAGTTATAAATTTAAGTTTAATACAAAACATTATTTGTGGCTGGGATAAAAACATTTGGTTTGGTTTACAAATACACATTTAAAATGACTGATTGACAACATGAATATGGCTAATGTGCTGATTAATGAACTTATCTAACATCTTTGAATAGTCAAGTGTATAGCTCAGAAATAAATAGTAAATTTGTGTATAATGGGACAGCTTTCAGTTGGCTCTCTTGGTACTCCACATATCTTTCTGGTGTCACTGACCTTTAAACAGGTAAACCCAGTCTACAATACAAGTGATAAATTTAATATAAACATGAAACTAGTAACATGACCTGTACCCAATGCCTTTAAGTAGCCAAAAATTACGTTTTCATAACCAACTAACTTTGTATCCAATAAAATGCAAACTCTTTCTATATATAATGACTTTTAAATCTTGGGTTGTGTAAGTATTTTTTTTTTAACATCTGGTTATTAAACTTTGTATACTGAAAGAAAACTCAGCAAGATTGAGTAAGTGTAATAAAGCTGTCTTGATTTAGCTTAGTCTTCATTCGAATATACTTGAAGTGTTAATGACTATAAATCTAAAGTCATTGCTTTTGAGATTCAAAGGTTACTCTTAATTTAGTAAGGTTACACAGATATTACACAATAAAGAGAGAAGAGAATCTAAATGGCTCATTTTTTAAGCCATATATTTCTGGAAGAAAAAAACAACTAAAATTATGGCTAACAGTTAGTAATAGTTCAACAAATCTTACCTTGAGCTCCTCTGAGAACAAAACCAAACCCTTTTTTTCCTTTATGGAGGATCACAGTTCGAGCATCACCATACCTAGTGCATAATGTCAATAGTAAAGTGTTTAAGAAAATTACAAAGAAGTTATTTCATTATAATGTCAAACTAGGGATTAATGTCTACTCATCTGCAAATGTTCAGATTCATTTGTAGATAACATTTGTAAATTTGTACCACAAAGAATGAAGTTTTTTCTGATATTATTTATGAATTTAATTTAAAGTTTCAAGCAGACCTATGAAATTAATTCACAATACAATAATAGAAGGCAAGTTGTGCTTTTAAAGAATACAATGTTTTGACCTATAGCATAGGGTCATCATCAGGTAAGATTTCACATTTCACATTTTTTCACAAGATAAGTTAAGATTTCAGAATTTTATATTTTTGTGAAATTGTATATTTTCAGTGTTTGTATTTTTCTTCCTAAGAATAGCACTGCTTCCCAATCCTTTACATTGATAGAAATATTTTAAGGAACATAAATAAAATCAAACATCTGAGCTTAAGTAGCCATAATCACTTGATTTCCAAGAAAATCTTCCCGATAGTATTTATTTATAATTTCAGGTATCATTCCAGGTGAGTGCAAAATCTGATATTTTTCCTTGCTGTTAACTGTTTGTTTTTTAATTATGCACAAAGCTACACAAGGGCTATCTGTGCTCTGCCAACACGGGTATCAAAACCCGGTTTCTAGCGTTGTAAGTACGCAGACATACCGCTGTGCCACTGGGGGGGGGGGAGCTGTTAACTAATGTTTCAGGTATTGCTTAGCCACATGGCAACATTCTGAAACATCAAAATTTTTAACCAAAAAAGTTGCATTTTTTTATTACTTTTTGTTATAAAGCTGTAAACTATTCTTTATGATGACTTTCATCTTTTGTTATTAACTATATATGGATTAGTTCTTATATGACACAAACATTTAATGACAAATGAATAATGCAATTTACACTTGTGGACACAAATTTTGTGGCAGAACATACCCAATTTGACCTGTATGAGAGAAGCCTTAAATTTAGTTTACAACAGCTGCTTATAACATACATACATGTACATATATGACCTACTACAAACCAGCCAAAGTCACCAGATGGCACTAATAATCACTAGGTTTTAGTTATAAATCACTTTAACAAAATTTCCTACCAAAACAGTTTGAAAGCTTAGCTATTTTTACTACTGCTGTATTCTGTACTGTTCTATAATGTACTTTAGGGTGCATAGCAATTAACAGCTTTAACAATTTACAGTCTAATTTACATTTTCAGTTTTTGTTGTTATGGAATTTAAAAACAATTTGATGTTTATATAAATTAACAAACTAACTGTTATTAATAGAAATGAGTTTAAAAGCAGCAAAAACGAAACTTAGGGGAAATGTGGCAGAGAAAAGTTTTTCTTGTTGAAATTTTGATGCAATAAATGCTAGCTTGCAGCTTGAGGAGTAACTGAAAACATAAGTTTTTAGGAAAAGAGAACAGTAAAAATTTAAGGAGTGGAAACTTTGCTCAGTCTTGCAAATTAAGTTGTGTTAGTCTTATCATACGTAAAAACCACAGTCATGAGAAAGATAAATGCTCTGTTAGACAGAGTAAATATACAAACTTAGGTATTTTATATTTTAAAAAAGTATCATTTTAAAAATGTAGTTCTTAGAAAAGAAAGAATACGTTTGTTATATTTGCAAGTTTCCCTTTGCTTGCTTTGCAAAGAAGTACATAGAATTCATTTAATCTTGTCCAGACTTGTTATTTTACACTTAAAGAAACTCAGTCAAGTTATCTATTGCAGAACACTTCCCTTATTTCTTGACTGAATCTGCTGTTATTTGTAGGTTTGCCTATCTGATATTTGTCAGGAAATTGGTTTTACATGAAAATATCACAATATATTAACAGTGTGTGTGTGAAATGTCACTATTTACAACTAAGCTTTTGGTGATGATAAACTAAAGCTGGCCTCAAATGAATAGAAACATGCTTTTTTAATCTTCCTAAAGCTGTAAACTTTTATTTGTTGTATTGATATGTTTAGCATATTTGTGAAATTTTGAAAGTTTTACAAAACATGATGCAACACACACACATATATATATATATAAATGAGAAAAGTAAAATTTAAACTCTCTTACATCTTCCACTGTCTTGGAATTGTGTTAGTTTTTCTAGCATTCAACTCTCTACGTCCTTCAATTCGAGGTTGACCAGTTGGGGGAAGGGCTTCAATTTTTCTCAACTTGACTTCCTGAACAGCTGAGGATGGAAATAGACCCTCCTGTTCATTTCTTAGCCTTCCTTCCAACAGCCCACAATCAGAGATACCAACAACTAATAAAATGTTAACATTTATGTGCACATCAAATATCATCATGACATATATAATACAAATTTTAATTTAAACTATCCATGTTAGATTGGGTCTCAAACCGTAATATGTAATAGATTATATAAAATTTCTTCATACTCCACAAAGTCAATGTATAATTCAGCATCTATGGGAAAATTCTGAGAAAGTTTTGGAATAAAGATTAAAAGCTTAGTTAAATTAGTTTTTATATTAGAAATAATTCAATTAACATTTTATAATTATTCTTGAAGAAGGTAAAAACAATGTCAACAGTAACTTTCTTTCCAATTCACTGGTCTTATTGTCTGATTTATCTTCAACTCAGTTGGCCTGTAGTTTTATTTTCACAGTTGTACTTTGTACAAATGATCAACTTAGGTCCAAATAATTGTTTACAATTTGCTTGATAAACCTAACATTCAGTATCTATTCCAAAAAACATGCATATCCTTGGGTTAACATGGTCTATTCAAATAATTTAAACACACATACCACTGCTAATCAATACTTAAAGTCAACTGACTCAATTTACCATCCACAATATCTCCTCTGGTCAATTGGAGGTGACCAGGACTACAAGGAGAGTAGTCTTCCACACAGACACAGGTTGTTCCTGGAAGAATAGGATTGTCTCCATGTTCAGTAGTTGACTCACTTGTTCCACTGTTACTTGTACACACACCGGAAGAATCGCTGGTAACACTTTTTTCTATTTAATAACAGAATATAAGAATAACTATGAAACTCCACCCCTAAAAAAAAAGACATTTTACAAAAAAATCTTAATGTCACTAACCAATAGTTTATGTTTATTATAAAGATGTATGTAACTAATGAATAGTTTGCCTTTTTTTTTAAATCTTAAATAAAGGAAGTTCTATGCCCTCACCAAAATTTGAACCCAAAACACTAAGTATTGCTCAAATTTGAGTCTTGCAGTCAATCATTCGCAACTGAGTGAGCATAATGACATAAGACATTGGTGGTTCTGTGAAATATGAACTGTGATTATTGATGTAATAATATCTATATCAGGGATGTATTCCTGGAAAATTTAATGCCAATACCCAGCATACATAAACGTAGTTACAGGACAAGTACATGAACATTCACACCCACACATATGTATATGACTTGTCACTTTGTTTTACAATTTAAAAGTATAGTAAATAATGCACTACATTTAATATTTAAAATTTGAAAACAAAATTATCCTAGTCATTCTAGTACGTTATTTCTGCCTTCAAAATTATTTGCTAGTACTCTGTATTGGCAAGTACTAGCTGAAATTAGCATGTATACATCTATAGTTTCATTTTGGTGTATCAGATGACTTAGTTGGGAATGAGTGTACAAAAATATTGCTAAAATTAGTAAAGGAAACAATGGTATAAGACAGGTGCATCAGATTCAAAATCTGGTCGGTGCATGTTGCTTTTCACCTACTTTAGATTGTTACACTACCATGACTGGTGCTATAGCTTCAAATACCTCTAAATAACATAAATGGAAAAAAATAAGGGAATGAAGTAACTTGAAAATCCTGTGGTGGTAACTGGTGTTAACCCTTTCAAAACAGGTCATAGGTGAAAGCCCATGTCATCTTGTTTGTTGACTTGCATTTAAAATTTTATTGAACTACTATTTCATGAATTTATGTCAATAAGTTTGGTATCAAACTGTAGATTATAATTCAAATTTTAGAACCATACATTATTTATTTAAAAATAAATATAAAAAAAACATCAATTTTTGTGTGTTACGTGGTATGTTGAATGCAGCACTGGTTGAAATTAGATGTTTGTAAAGTCAAAATATTAAGTCTATAGTT
>NW_013668314.1:8333-13390 GCF_000517525.1 Limulus polyphemus
TAATGTATAATAATTGAAATGTGACTGTATTTTACAAAATACTAGTCAACTAAAACACAGCCAAGACAAGTGTACAGACCAAAAGTCAGTTTTATGTTATTTGATATGGTAACATGAGTACATGTGAGCTGCGTCATTGTAACTTCTGTATTGTTAGCCAGGCACTGGTGAAAGGCAAATATAATAAAAATAATAAATATACATAAATGTATAATGTTATGATATTTAAGATATTTTGCGTCTATACATTTATGTTTTCTTGTTATAATTTGTGTTCATTCTAGAATGAAAAAGATTGCAAGATCATTCAAATCCCTTGAACCCGTACAGAGATTAATTACTGAAAATCATAGATAAAATATAAAGTTTTTTCTTAAGAAATGTTTGATAACTATCCAAACATTATAAAGATTTTGCATGTGAAATTTCAAAATTTCCTTATGCATAAAAGTATTTTTAATCTTAAAATGAAAATTACTTTGCATGATAGATAGGCAAGATGTGAAAAGAAAAAAAGGCATGAGAGAAACACTGCTTTACAAACCTTATGACTTGAAAAAATTAGATATTTTGGGAATGAAAGCATTGTAATGTTTACTGATAATCTGCCAAATTTCGTTAACATTTGCTTACTAATTTAAAAGTTATAGCATGAAAACTATAACAAGCACAAAATGGTTACGAGGTCATCACATTGACCGACCCTGTATTGAAAGAGTTAACAGTTGCAATGAAAAGAATGGAATACCGATATTTTTAAAATTAAGGCACACCTATACTATAAACAACTCTTTCTAATTTTAGTGGAATAATTTATCTCGCACATTGTAGTCCTTGAAAAAACATTTTTCCTAACAAGTAATGACCTCATTGTAAAAATTATAGTATTCACTTTATGTTGTATAGAGAGCAACGTCTAATTCATTCTTTCCTTATTCACCTACTGCCACACTCTTTTAACAATAGCCCCATTCTTCTGTTTTCATCTCATTTTATTTCATATACATTTTAGTTTTTAGTTTTTTCTAAAACTAAATTTTCAAACATATGGTGATTAAAAATTATCACCTGTTTGCAAGAACAACTTCTTTGGGTGTTATTTCTAATTATGACATAGCTAGACAGATGAGAGCTGATTCCATTTGAAACTGCAGCTATCAGCTGACACTGGTATATATATAAAACTGTAGAAGAGTTATCACACAAAATTTCTTCTTGTTAATAATCATAAAACTCGTGCTTAATTTTGGAGTACCATCAATATCAGGAGTTACATGCAGCCTAGTGGTTAGTGTGTTGGACCATTGAGCCATGAGTTCTTTATATGAGTGGCAATAAATTTCTACTCTTCAAACAAAGTAGCCCAAGAGCTAACAGTGAGTGCTTTTGATGAACTGCATTTCTTCTAGTTCAGTGTTTTCCCAGTCAGATTTGCCAGATGACTCCTGCGGCTTTGGTTGTCGAGACCCCCCATTATCTTTACAAGGAAGAAAAAATTCTTAATGTTTCTTTTTGCAGTTCATCATAGTTCCTAACAAAGGTGATATTTGCACCTCTCAGACACCTCATGGACTCAAAAAAGAAATGTTGACTCTGTGCAGACAGTTTGTGACTCCCATGGAAACCTGTTCATGAACCACTGTTTGAGAAACACTGCTCTAATCTGTCAGTTTGATAAGTAGGTACTACTAGTGAAAATAGTCCTTCTGTAATTCTTTGTGAATGTCTAAAACAAAACCACTCCAAGACATTATGCACATTTCTTTACAAGGCATTTTAGAAGTTGACCACACAAAGTTTGAAGATAAGAAACGTTACAAGCACAGAAATGAGCTAGCTATTCATATTGATTTTTGACTCTGTATCAGTTCCCAATTTTTTGCTTCACTGGCATTCCAAACATTATTTAGTCTCAGTAAGTTTAACAATTCAAATAATATCTGCAACACATTAAGTAACAAATGGCATATTCTTTACGACAAAAATCAATACATAAGATGTAAATATGAAAACAGCTCTAATCTTGTGGACATACATATGACATTATTTTTACACTTAATTTTTCTTCCGATTAGAAATTTTTTTCACAAAATTATGTTTTAGCAAAAGAACTGATTATTATAATTCTTGAAAAAATTTAACTATATGTTCTTGCATTCTCAATGTTTAATGCCAACTGCACATGACATGTGCAAGTCTACAGCTATCTGCATAACCTTATATAACTCAGAGTAAGAATGAAAAAGGATATTTTTTTATATTGGGTTAAATTCTTGGTTCCATGATGTATTTGATTAGTACAATATTATATAATATTACATTGACAGTATATTATACTGACTTTTTTATATGGATAATACAGACTCATTTTGTATTTTTTTGTCACTCTTTGGTTAAACAAAAAGACGTACCTGTTACTACACTGGCAGAAGCTGTGTCTTCACTATCTTCTCCACTAGGTTGTGTACAGGTAGATGAGGACCCAGTCGATGCCTCTGAGATTGTAGAAACAGAGGAGAAGGGAGGCAATGAGCGGTAAGAGGGGCAAGGAGAGGGTGGTTTGAAACCAAGAGCTAGTTCAAGGCGTGGGTCACTGTTGTTGCGACTCATTGCTGCGACAGCAGCACTAGCCCGCCTCCGAAGGTTATATTGTGGAGCCTCTCTGTAGGGAACTGTGATGGAGAACCCACAGGACAACACATAGTTTAGGGCATGCAAATCCAAAATTTATGACCACTAGACTTTTTTTCCCATGCATAGCTAAAATTGCTAAGGAAATCAAAGAATCGGTTTTTCTCTAAAGGTTTAAGCCCATTTGAAACCTTAGACTTTCTTTGGCCATGTCCAAAATGTATTTAAAAAGATTCTTATTGAAATTATTTTGTATTAAACATAACATAAAAGTAAATAAAAATAAAATTGTATTGAATAATAATTAGATAAATAAATAAAATTTCAATAAAGTGCTTATATAGAACTGGGCATAACTAAAAGCTTCTATGTTTCTATTCTATCCCACATAAGCAATATTTATAGCCATATGGTTAATTAGGTGAATAGAAACATGATATGAGACTAAAATTTTCAATATCTATGCAACAGTTAAACCATACAGGAAGGCTCTACATCAACTACAAATTAAAAATGTAAAATGTGCAAAAAAGAAACAGACTGATAAAGCATTCAGCAATTCTAAATCCTATCAATACAGCATAAATTTAACAACGAATCCCTGTGACAACCTGACCAACTGTAACAAAGTAGGATCCATATGAGATCTAGAAATCCATAAAAGTTGGAATGAAATACAGGGATTTACAGGGATTAATTTAAGAAGTCTTTGGTTGAGGCTTTTTCTAGGAATATAGTGGTCTAGTGGTTTTCTATCTCCCCATATTTAATTATTCTTATTGTTCTGGCTATCTGGCTAGTGATGGTCATCTCTGTAACTGTGCAAATTCAGCTTTAATTCTTTGGCTCAAACTGAGTTTACAATGACAAGAGTTTATTGAAAAAATCTTTTTGCATCATGCATTTTTGCAGTCTGTTTTTTCTTCTCCTTCGATAATCCACAACATTTTTCTTTTTCATCATCAATTTCACTGTTTTGCACTGCAGCTCAAAGCTCCCCTTTGGCCATTAAGGATTTTTATTAGCACTAATAGAAGTTCTTCTCTGGCCTCTCTTATGGCTTCCTTTCTCTGCAACTTGTATCCCATCAGGATAACATTCATGTCTGCTGCACTGGTACCTTGTCGAGCATTTTGTTACCTTAATCTAAGAAAATCTGCTGTTTGTCCTTACAATTCCCAATGATTATTGGCTTTGTGAGAATCCCTATAGATATTGTATTAGAACAACACCATAACTTCAGGCAAAGTTTAAGTTTAGTAAAACATTTCTGCATCTACAAAGTGAAAGTCATTTATTTCTTCCAGTTATTTACAATTTTGGGGTAGATGAACACTGTTGTTTTTCTCATACAACAGTGCCTATTCCAAAAAATATGAATTGTACCTCCTAGAGGTGAAATACCATAAGTTGGTTTGGCTGATCAAGAGATTTGTCATTAAAGCTATCAAGAAAATGATCCAAAAAGACAGACATACAAATAAAATAGGCTTATATCTTGACCAAACACTATCAAAAATGTACAAGATTACAAAATGAAGACTAGTTGGCAAAAGTTAAAAATCGTGTTATTTTTTTTTAAATGAAACTATTAATAACAAACAAAGATTAATTTATGTTAAATCAATGAAAACTACAATATATATATACATGGTCTGGAGAGAAATATGAAACGATGCTAGCTATTTCACTATGCAACTAAGCTCCTCCCAATTATTAGACAATCTTGCACAATGAGCATGAAATTCCTAGGTGTCATGTAACTGAACACAAGATTAAGCCATCCCTGATGTTCTTCAGTTTCCAACATCTTGTCTTCTAGAAAGGATCTATGAATTTGAAAGAGAAAATAATAGCTAGAAAAACCTGGAAGGTCCATCTTCAGCTGAAACCACATAATTGTTGGTTTGTCAAAAACAACAACAACACTCTCAAAAGAATGTCATCTATCAGTATAGATTGCAGGCTGGTAAAATTTCAAATGCAAAGAGCAACAGTAGTAGGAAAAATCATCTTGTATGATTACAACAGCTGCACATTCAGCTTTATTATGAAACAAAATAAGAACATGACAGCAACAAAAATATGTTCAGATCCAATGCTTAAGTTAGCATCGACTGCCAATGAAAACTTTAAGACACAAAAGTACACTGGATACCACAATAGTGACTACACAAATATCATTCATTACTTAATGAAATAAATGTGAACTGTAAACTAAGTAACAATAATGAAAGGCATTTTTGCCAGATCAGTCAACATTTTAATCACCTTTTTTCCTATGAAATGGATGTTTGCGTCAGTGAACAAGTTGATTTATAGTTGCATCTGTAAGTGATGCAAATTGTTATATACACCTGGAAAAAAGTTAAGCACCCCCCCGTGTTTTTTCAAGTGATTCAGATTCGACGTTCTTGTGACTGATT
>NW_013668314.1:14325-17432 GCF_000517525.1 Limulus polyphemus
ATATACAAACACATTTAATAGTTTTCCACAACCACTTTAGTTCTGAATTTTGAAGTAAGAACTAATTCCTAAACAAAGATAAGTTTCTAAACATGTACTTCTGTTTAAAACCAAATACAGTTCAGTTAAAAACAAAATTTCAATTTTCTAGCACATACTCTCAACTTGGTAATACAAATCATTATTATGTTTCTTGCATATTTATTACTATAAATAGAATTATATTAGTTTTTAATTTTCTGAATCTGTGCTACACTTACCCACATCTTCAGGTCTGTGTTTTTCTATTAATTCAGCCATGTGATGATTTCCAGCTATTACTGCCACCTGGTAAGGATTTTGGTTAGCATAATTCAAAGCATTTTTATCAGCACCCCGAAACAGAAGTACTCGAGCACAGCTTTCTTGATCATTTACTGCACATACATGAAGAGGAGTGTTACCACTAGCATTGCGAGAGTTTATGTCTGCTCCATAAAACAGAAGATTCTCTAAATGCTGAACTAAACCATGCTTGCAAGCCTAAAAGAAAAAAACAACAATTTTAGCAATAACTATTTATATAGCAGATCTCACTTTAATATAAAAAACAAACTAAACAAGCCAAAATTGTACAACTTGGACTAATTAACTTAGAACTATACTACCCATCAGTTATCTTTCAGTAACAATAAACATAGAAATATACTACTCTCCCATATAGATCATAATATAGTCACCCAATCTCCATCTGTCATGGTATTTATCTTTTTGTACTAATTAACACAGAACTATGCCACCCACCAACATATTGCCTAATATAATCATCCAAATAACCTTCACCCATGTTAATACAAGTGCAAGCCAGTTAGATTGGGATAAAATCCAGAATCACCTAGAAAGTTGTTGTTTCTAACAGCATCAGTTTCTTGCATATTAAGTCATAAATCTTATAAAATATACATACAAAATTATCACTTGTTTAATAGAACTGCAACAGGTTGTAAGAGTGGGCAATAAATGTAAGTACCACAAAAAAAAGTGAAGAGAATCTAGATTAAACACATCACACCTTAACAAGAAACAAACTACACAAACCAAAACTATGTCAGATGCAGGAATTACAAAAGGTACAATTTTGGAAAAGACTAACTCAAACCATAGCTCTCAAATAATTGTGGAGATACCCTGACTCTATTTATCCTTCCAATCACTGTTGAAAGAACTAGTGTATTAACAACAGCAAACCAATTAGTAAATTTCAGCCTTATTTTTTTTATTTGAATTTAAACTCTTAATCTCTAATAAAAGATTGTGCAGAGAGAGTTCAATATGTAACAAAAACCCAGTAATTACTTAGTTGCATAGCTCCATAATCTCAACAGAAAAATGTAAAAAAAAAGATCAATTACATTTGAATGTAACGTATAAATGTAGCATACTTAAACACAAAATTTACATCAAATGTTCTGTTCTCACTATAATCCCCAAAATATTTCATTCAATATTCTGCTAAGTTTCTGAAATTACGTTTTGGTCAATTATATTCAAGATCATGATTAATTTCATTCGTTTGAAAACCTCCATTTTAACGAGTCATTTCTTGAGGAAATTCAGTTACTTTAAATACCTGGGAATATATATATATCTCTTAAGTTAATCTGAAAAATATCTTAAATTAATTCACTATGAAATACATGTTGGGAAACTAACTTGTTTGCATATTTGAATTACACATTTAAGAAACAACACATTTTAATACTACCCACATTGTAATTAAAATGTTAACACAAAAGGGGGAAATATTTTTGTCTTAAACATTTCTCAAAAGTCAGCTAGGATGGTATTATTTCCGAGGACATCTAACAGTATATGCATATATACTAATATACAAACCTGGTGAACTTCTTGCCATCCTTGATGATCAGCTATACCAAAGATTGCATGATCATGTAACAAAAGCTCTGTCAGCTTTGGGTCACAACCATAGAACACACTGTAGTAGAGAGCAGTCAGTCCTCGGTTATCTTTATAGTTTGGAGAGCTTCCCAGGTCCAGCAGGCTCTACCAGTCAAGAACACAGAGCTACTAGTTTACATTAGGATCTTTCCATATTTATTCATAAGCCACATGAAATTGTAAATAAATGTTAGCATTTTGATTTGAATAAAAATATTCAATTATTTTTAACACTTATCTGTACCAAGAATATGCTTTATAAATATAATAACTGAATAAAAATATGACAAAGATAAACAATTATTAGAAAGATAAATAATTATAGTGTATAGATTGTATTAGTTGTAATCATTACTGAATTAGCCCTCTGTGCACAAATGGGAGTCAGAGTGCACATGCTACCTTTCCAAGCATGTCATTCAACATAGTATTATGTATTTGATGTCAGAGTTTTAACAATTCATTGTACTCTACATTGCTGATTTAATGACAGATTGTGGTAGAGGAGAGTAAATACCAGAGACAATATATATACAGGGATACTTAAAAAACTATAGATATGAACTTTGGAGGTTCTAGAGGTTATACAAACTGTACGATGGATTAAAGTATTTTGATTCTTCTGGTTTGTCAGAGCCTGAGTCAGACTGATGTCATAAATTCACAGACATATCTTTAGTGCAAATACTTTGGTAATATATCTGAATTTTTTTAATGATCCAGTGCACATTCAGTTAATAAGACTACTTATAATAACTAAACACAATACACGTGGAGATGTATACTGTTTATGTTTGTAATTAATTTAATATCTTTGTTCAAAATACACAAGTTTTTAAGAACTTACAATATATAAAAATTAGGTATATTTCAATCCGTGTCACAAATAACTTACACAATATTTCTTTTCTTGAACTTCAGACTTCCACAATTCATTTATGAACTAGCGAAAGTACCAGGCTTCACTCAGATTATTAGTTTAAGGTATTTTTACGTCTCCGTTTGTTAATTGATTTTTCCGTAACTTCGTTCCGACGAAACTTTAACGATACAAGTCCTTACTTAATAAAACTGGTTTATTCTTTCCGAATACAACTTTACGATACACTTATTTTCAATATTCGCACTAAAACAAACACTATAACGAACGAACGTTAACTTCAACAATA
>NW_013668314.1:18105-30917 GCF_000517525.1 Limulus polyphemus
GTGGTTCTAGAAAATAGGTGGCGCCACACCAGTCACGTGACCTCGATGACGCAACAGTATTCTAGATGACTAAGTTATAGATAATTATAGATGCCACTATATGTCATATTATCTAGCCTATATAAAAGCCAGTGTGTGTCACGTCACGTCACGCTTGATTTTTAAACTTATGTTGTTTCTGAATTAAGGTATTTTCTGTTATATCATCAATATATTAATAAAAAAAACCTCTTTTAAAAAAAACTCAAAATTAAGAAATCAACAAATATCTTTTTCAGTTCTGTTGTCTATACATTTCATTTTCTACTTTCAGTACATAGACTAACAACAATATTAGGTTCTACTGTTATTGCTAAGCAACATGACATAAAAGCCATTGTTGGAATGCATTATTACCAAAATGCACTGGCTTTACTATATATTAGGTGTTGTTATATAAGGAACCACTTCTTTTCTATATGGTTTTTCCCTAGCTTGCCTCATAAAAAGGATGCAAATGTGCATGCACACATGGATAAGTAATAATACCCAGGTGCATATCCTCAGTATCCACATAGTATAGGTGCAAAATTTCAGGTTTGTAGGTTCTTTGATCTAGGAGCTATGGCAGTCACATTTATTTTCTATGTGGTTTCCCATAAAAAAAAATGTGCATGTGCACACGCATGTAGAAAATGAATAATACCCATGTGCAAACCCTCAGGGTCCACTTAGTATGATGCAAAATTTCAGGTTTCTAGGTTCTTTTTTCTTGGAGCTATGGTGGTTACACAGACACGTATGCGCACATGTGCGGGTCTGTCTATCTGTCTGTAATTTCTATTTGTAATATAATAAACAATTTTTCTATGTGTTTTTTTGCTAGCTGGCCTCATTAAAAGGATTTGCACATACATGCACACATGCATGGGGAAAAGATAAGTAATACCCAAGTGCACACCTTCAGGGTCTACTTAGTGTGGGTGCAAAATTTCAAGTTTCTAGGTTCTTTCCTCTTGGAGCTATGGTGGTCACACATATACAGACATGCATGTGTGCATGCACATACATGTGTGTCTGTCTGTGAATTCAATTCGTAATATAAGGAACCACTTCTTTTCTATGTGGTTTTTCACTTGCTTACCACACATGTGGTTAAGTAATAACACCCAGGTGCACACTCTCAGGGTCCACTTTTTATGTGTGCAAAATTTTATGTTTCTATGGAGCTATGGCAAATACATATTCTCTTCTATGTAATTTTTTGCTAGCTTGCCTCATTAAAAAGATGTGCATGCTTGCATGTTTGTGAATGAGTAATAATACTCAGTGCACACCTTTAGGGTTCACTAGGTATGTGTGTAAAATTTGAGGTTTCTAGGTTCTTTCCTCTTGGAGTTACAGCAGATACACACACACACATACATACCTTTTATTATTATTATAGATTCTGCATTTCAAAAAATAAACACTAGGGTATTTTATTCCAATGATATTCGTTGTTATACAATCACTCTTTCTTTAGTTTTTAGACTTGTTAAATAAAATTATGAATTTACCTTTGAATTCCTAGACATCAAAGGTTAAAGTCTATGCTAAAAAAATTTAACTTCTTTAAGATATATATAATTAGATTGGATAGAAACTTCTGCCAAAGTGTTTTTATAAATAAAAAAAAACAACCAAACTTAAAGTGGTTTAAATAGCTTTACTTACTGTTTCAATGATATTTTAGCCAGAGTAGCCTTAGTATAGCTTGGTTTAATGGATTGCTCCTGCCTGGTTCTACAGTGATATGACGTTTCAACTTCTTTGCTAAGGCCTTCAACCTTCTGAGCCAATCAGAAAACTAAAAATATGGTGATATAACACCATAAAATAAAATGTGTTGTATTATACTTAACCTTTCATTTTTACCATGTGTACTTTCTTTATACTGTGGCCTTGGTTGTATTCTCATCTCATGCTATGTAAGCTGTACGTGCCTAATCTGGCATTTCTAACAGTATTCTGTTTTGTGGAGTTATGTAGTAGCCACTTGTAAGTAATGAAATAGCATGACATCTAGTTATGCACAGAAATTCAACGTCAACAACAATGAAGTTGCATGGTTCACTTTAATTCTGTGCTTCTGTGAGGCAACACTGCATTCACATCAGTCAAAAGTAGTTGTTATGTCAACTGAAAAAGTTACTTCACAAACTGAAAAGTCGGTGGAGATTTTATGATGTTGTTATAAAAGAATTTGTAAAGAAAGATTGTTGACTGTTTTTCATGTAAAGTGTGTAACTCTATTCTATATGTGTTTGTGTATTTTTTGTTATAAATTGGGGAATGTTACACTAATAGGTTCTTACTGCATGACCTACTTTAAAACCTACCCCATGCCACTGGTCTCAGTATAGAAACCAAAATGACATTCCACTCTAGAAATAAACAGGAACAGTCTATCAAAACTAAATTCTACCATATGTTTAATTATTATTATTTAGTAAATATTTCCACAATAACATAGCAAATTGTAGTAAATTTTACTTTTGTGATTTATTGTAAATTTTTTTTTTCCATGGAGAAAAGGTTTTATTCAAACTTGATGATAAAATATTCATTGTAATTTCAATTCTACAAACAAAATCTAAGAACTAAATATCAAAACATTGTATGAGTATGTTAAACCAGTAACTCTGAGACTACCTTTAAAGCTTCAAAGTTGTCTCTCTCAACTGCTCGATGAATTGCTGTCCTCCCATCTTTCATTCTGAAATCTAAATGTGCCCCACCATTCACAAGTTCCATTAACACTTTTGCTGGTTGAGGAAGAGCAGTGGCAAGGGTCAAAGAAGTTTCTAGAAAAACAAAAATTAATCAAATTAAGTTGCAGAGTGAGAGATTAAAAGTCACACACTAAACAATTGTCAATTACAATGTTTTTATAAAAAAATCAAAGTTCATTATGACAGTAACATAACTTCAAACAAACTTAAGATAATCATGACCTTTAAAACAGTTAACATAATAATAATATATCTAAAAGACATTTTTACTATTTATAAATTGCTTTGATATCAAATTGTACAAAAATTGTAATCATAATTTTTTTCTCAATTCATTGTTACATAAAAATATAATGCAACAAAGTTATCACAACATTACCAATTTGAATCCTGTAAAACTGGGGGAATGACTATCATTCCTAGGGCATCATTAATAAACCAGAATTTTTATTAAAAGTATTTAGTAAAATTTGATGTTAAAATGAAAGAAGTGACATTAGTTTTTATGTCTATTCAATATTCACAATAAAATTGTACAGTACTCTGTAGATACATTCAAACTAATATGTATAGATGAACTGTTCATTCCAAATTATGCTTATTTCTTAAGATCAAGTAAAATACAGAAAAAAAAAATTATGCTAGTGATATAAGCATCAATTGCAATTTGGGTTGTTTTAACACAATATCTAAGAAAATGTAAACTACATACCACCAGACTCTGGACAATGAAAGTTAGGATCTAATCCTTTAGTACATAATTTATTTATTTTGTCTACATTTCCACAGTTGATGTAGTCAATCATTCGACGAAGATTAGCCTGTAAGATATACACAGTCAGATGTTTTATCACTCACTCAGTTAATAAACAACAGAAGTTCACATTACTGGAACACTGAATTAAAAAATAAATATAAATACTGCAATACAACTTAGAGTTAATAAGAGTAAAGTTTATAATAACTTTTCTAGCAAAAATCAGTCCCAGCATGAAAGATAACCAACAAAAGTGGCTGCCTAAGGTACCAATTACTCAATGAATCCAATATTAGTAGGGGTGCAGCCTTAATTTTTGCCTATATATGGTACCAGTTAAGCTGTCACCATACCTGGTAGAAATAACTAGTGGACTTTCACAGTCAGGAAATTAAGAAATGATGCAAAACTTGAATTAAATAGATGGTGAAATATATTAAATCATTTAACTCAGGAGAAAGTAAAATGTATCTCATATTTTCTTGTATGTAGTTGTAACTTCTATGTATGTAGTTCTAGCATGTACATACGTACATGTGTAAGATTAGATAGACCAAATTGATTTGCATGATACAACTTACATTAACTGCAAAATCATTTAAGTTCATACAATATCTAAAAAAAAAAGAAAACTTACTCTTGTATGAAGTTGTTTAATCTGTTTCTCATCTACATTCATTGTCTTGTAAACACGACGCTTATATCGCAGCTACGGAGGAGAAAAAAGTCTTATCTTCTGAGCATTGTTATTCAAAAGCTATACAAATTTTGAATGTAAGAGCAAGAACAGGTTTTATACTGTTAATTTTATCATTTTTCAGTCTCATAAATTGATGCTTCTGTGATGTTAATCAGTAGTTTATACATATTAATATTTTATTATCTAGTTTACAAAAAAAACATAGATTACAAGATACATAAACTTCAGAGATATTTTCATCCTTTTTATAATTTAATACAAAAATGAAAAGTAACACTGCCACCATTACTATTCATGCCTGACAAAATAGAGATAAGTTTTGGTTCCACACTTGGTAGGATAATGATAGCATTACACTAACCCATCAATAGAGAGTTACCTAGCTGTATTAAGGCTTCTACCTTAGTACACAGCTTGCTGATAAATCTATTTCAGTACAGAATCATCATTCAATATGTCAACCAGAAGCTCATATTAAAACTCTTTAACCAACATAATGCTAGAATTAGTACAAAGTCTTGTTAGGTACAAAGCCAGTCAATCAATATGGTTCTATGAACAATATATACAAGGCTAGCACTAATAGGAAGTCTACAGTCAGGTACAAAAAGTTATTGTCTAGTTTAAAAAAAAACATAGATTACAAGCTACATAAACTTCAAACATATTTTTCATCCTTTTCATAATTTCAAAACAAAAATGAAAAGTAACATTGCCACCATTACTATTCATGCCTGAAAAAAATGTAGATAAATTTTGGTTCCACACTTGGTAGGATAATGATACTTATACTACAGTCAAATACAAAACTTAACAATTGATATACTATTAAAACCAACAATATTGGAGCTAGATTTAGTTAGAATTCTTTAAGTATAATAGTTTGGTTTAAAATTTAAAAATCAACAAGAAAACAGGCTTACAAAAAATTTATATTAATACAAAAAAGGAACTTTGAAATAAGAATATAATTAGCTAAAGTAGGAATTCGCCCATTTTCACTAATAGCTTAATTACTATTGTGATTATTTTTTTACATTCAAAAGTCTTCTTATAAATTATAAAGATTATAAATAAGCAAGGACAATAAGTGTATTTTTAAAATATAAACAAAAAGTTCTAAATTCTAATCATTTCTTTCTTTTCATAAGAATTGTGGGCCTTGACAAAAAATTTAATGTTGAAAATGACCAACTTAAACAGAGCAAAGATTTACTGGTCTATTTCTCTTTGTTGTCTAGCAGTTTTCGCAGCTTCAATTTTCACGTGAGCAACATACTCTCATGAAAAATTCCCAATTTCATGGATCGAAACCTCAACGTTTAAAAGCATTTGGCAGAAAAATAAAAACAAATATTTATACTTAAAGGTTTCAAAAAAATGTATAAACAGTTGCAAGCCATAGGCAAAATTAGCCCATTACATTTAACTAATGTAACAAGATTTATTATTTCAGTGATTCTAAACTAATTTATAATTCTTTTATTACTTATAAACATACTTCAAGATACTCTACAGGTTCACTCAAAGGATAATCAAGTAGTAGCCTTTCTTCATCCAAGAACTTGCCAGCTTTCCCATTCCTTGGCAAGATGAAGATCCCATAGTTGAAGCTTTCTTTTAGTTCCTGAAAAAATAGAAAAAATTTACAAACAAATATCACACAAAAGGTTTCACGTGATTTATCAAAAAAAGTTAATTATTTTTTTAAACATTTAAACAAGATGTATGAAACACAGAAACATACAAAAACATTTCCTATTTAATGCATTACCCTATATAAGCCAAGCACCTCAACAGAGAACAAAATACATACATACATATGCAAGTTGGTTATAAATATATTTTTGTAATTGACTTAATGGATTTTTGTAGTATTAACTTATTTTATTTTGCACAATATATTTCATAGTAATATCTATAATACTGAAAGGTTAGATAACATGAATGCTAGAAATAACCTGAAACTTCAATACTCATAACAAACACAAGCTTTTGACACTTGCAATTTCAAGCAAAAATAACTTAATAACATAATGTAAGTAATGACAGTTTTGTATGTTGTGTACAAAAAATGAACTACTAAAAATTATTTTAAGTATGCAGTACACAAGAAAGGTCAAAAGTAAATACGAAACATATCTCTTGCTATATAATATTTCATTTTATAGCAATACTGAAAATAAAACAAAAGAACAGGGGAGATTTAAAAATAAAGATTCTTGCCTGTAGTGGAGATGAAAAGAAGTAGAATACAGGACTGTTATGATAAACTGTACTTACTTTTGGGAGAGAGGAGAGAATGTGTTGTTTAACATCCCAAACCAATTCTTCTACATTAAACTGAAAAAACTTCTGAAAATAATGAAAGAGAAATGGTCTTATTGCTTGAGTCAATTACTGAATGAGTTATCTACCTTATATTGAGTTTAACTACTAAACGTTGTTATAGCAGCATCTAAATATTGGTTATCTTGTTTGCACACAAGCTGAACTAAATTCAGTGGGAAGTATCATTAACAAATCTAAGAGCTGAAAAAAATGTACTCATGTAACTACTTAATAGAATATAATAAAGAACCATGTAAAATCATACTTCAATGTTCTTGACAAGCTTAACAGTCACTGTTAGGTATCTCTTGTATAGTTTTAAAATATAAAATAGTTTCAAAGCTACTTAATAGTGGTTAATTTAGTTATTTCACATTTTTTATTCTGTGATATATACAGACACACAAAACTCTGAGATGTCATTTTTTATGGAATTCTCTCATCAAGTCATTTGACCAAGTAACCTTATCAAGCAATCAACGATTCCTTATTCTTAATCTAAAGAACTAATTACAGTTTCACTTTTAATTAGCACATATGTGAAGAGTTCATTCCTATATCCATGTAAAAACAAAGAACTGTGATATCAATAAGTAATGTTACCAGTTAATTTATCAAAAGTATTACAACACATTATTACTCTAATGTTACCACTTTGATTTTTTAAAGCAGAATTAGGAGAGTACAGTACACTAGGTACTATCTAGTTAAAATAGCTTGAATTTAACTCTTAGATAGACTAATACATAACATTTTGCAAACTAGACCAGTCAACATTCAGCCTTGTGTTGTATATATAAAGACTCTCCAGTCCCCTTCAACACACACACACACACGTTTTGCCAGACTTACTATTTCAGGTAAGCTTGAGCCATTGTAAACAGTTTTCACTGCAATCATTAGATGGCATCAGCATTTTCAGTTAGCAATGATGCACTGATAACGTTCTAGATAATTAGTGACCAAGCACAGACCTATGGGAATGGTCTGGCCATTTCTATAATTTGTTTGTGTTGATACCGTTTTAGATATAATAGACATGCAATCAGTACAGAAGTTTCTGAACTTTAGTGATTTGACTCAGTGTTTCCCAAAGGGTTTGATCTCTTACTTTGAAAAACTCAGAGAAACTCCCCAAATGTTATTTTGGTGTTTATGAAAAAGACTTCCCAAAGCAGAACTAGTTTTGCTCAGGGTAATTCTGTTTTGATCTTTATTTGCACTGTTAGAATGGTTTTCGACATTTATGACATCTAAGACACTGAACGCTTAACACTTAATAGAAAAAACAATAAACGTTCTTCAACTACTTTCAAAATTCTAGGTCTGTCAGTCACTAAATGCTCTCAAACAATGAAAATGGTTACAATGAGAAGAACAAAGTAATTTATTCTAACTATTACTTCTGTTTTGCAGTTTTCTTGTTCTCTTTTGATTTGATTCTAATGTTGCTGACTGACCTCTCTTTCTAATCACTTTGACTTCATCAGAATCTACATTATGATTTCATCCACAATGTTTGCATTACCTTCCAACACTCTTCCAGTGTATATTGACTAGTTTAGTACTGAAAATAGGTTTTGTATATGTAAGTTAATTTGCAAAAGACAGTGGACTTTCCCCAGAATCTTCACACAAAAGGAGAGAACTCATTTCTAAATGAAAATTTCTGTGTAAGATATGAATTGATAAGCACAAAGGTTGTATTGTTCAAAAGCTATAGTACAAAATTATCATTGAAGGGTAATTCTAGTGCTTATTATCATATGCCAGATACTGTGGTGACCAAAACCCACACTATTTCTATATGATAGACTTCTGATTTTATGGCTAATGTGTGTGTCATGATTATCTACACTGTATACAACTCATCATGCTTCTACTGTATGTTTTGAAGTGATCACATTAGCACTGTAAACAGCTTGTCATGCTTCTATGTACGAGTTCAAGTGGTCTTATTAGTACTTTAAACAGCTTGTTATGCTTCTATGTATGAGTTCAAGTGGTCCTATTAATACTGTAAACAGCTTGTCATGCTTCTAGATGTATATGAGTTCAAGAGGTCCTATTAGTACTTTAAACAGCTTGTCATGTTTCTAGATGTATATGAGTTCAAGAGGTCCTATTAGTACTTTAAAACAGCTTGTCATGCTTCTCGATGTATGAGTTCAAGAGGTCCTATTAGTACTTTAAACAGCTTGTCATGCTTCTAGATGTATACGAGTTCAAGTGGTCAGATAGGCATTTGCAGGCCTAGCTTTAACAGGTTGGTGAAATAGGCAATTGAAAATAGTCCAAGTATTATTTTTCTTAGAGGTATGTATAAAAAAATGAAAATTCAGTGTGCACACTTTTGCTAAATTTGAATTTCAAAAATGTATGCTTTAAAATATCCTGTTACAGTAGCAAACACTGAATTGAGCATTTGCAAAGTGTGCACCTCATGACCACAGTCAGTGGCTCCTTATTTTATGCTATCTACTAGTACTAGTGCTAGTGACATGAAGCAGTTAATTTGATATGCATCTCCTCAGGTGAGGCAGTTATCTACTTCTTTTTAGTTGCAAATAAATATTTGACACATCAGTGATGAATAAGAAAAACATTGGAAAATAAAAATTATAAATGGCATCTTCCCCTTCATCTGTTCACTTTTGCTCCTAGAGATCATTTCACATATCTCAGTCCAGAATAAGGGAGTCATTGTTTTTTCTGGTCATTCTCACATGTTGTCATCCTTAAAAGTAACACACTTTCTAATCCCATGTTATCTACTTTATAATATCTGTAATATTTGCAATATCCTCATCCATATGAGTTGATTCCCTTTAAAAATATAGTGAAACAATTACGATTACAGTGTGTCTTGGGTTGATGTAACACACAAAAATATGTGATATCAATCCAAAAGTGCTTGACCAAAAACTCGTACAATAGGTGATATTTCATAAACACAACAAAATAAAGGAACTTGACATTATTCACATTGTATAACTTTATCAATAATGTGAGTAATGTCAAGTTGATATATTGTTCTTGAGTCACTTCATACTTTAGCTAAAGCAGAATTTGGCTTTTCGTCATTCAAGTGTTTTACTGTTCACACAATTGACTATCTTTTACTAGCCTTACACCCCTTTCCATGTCTTATTGACATGGAAATTGTGTTCACAAACACCATATGATAGTCAATGTAAATACTAAACAAACATCTTCTAAATTCAAAAAACTGCACTTTAAAGAAGTGCTTAATGCCTTTGCAGCTTAAAAAAAAAAGATTAGGAAAATCAAGTTCTTCCAAACTTCAGTAGTTTGAAATGAAGTGTGACACAAATAGGCCTGATACATTTAGTAGAAATTGCAACATTTTGTTCATATAATGTTACATATATGCTTATTGATGATGATGTTCTGGAGTTCTGCAGTGGGCAATATTTTAAAATATTACCTAATGCAACAAAACACATACAGCTGGTCCTGACAGATTGCCATGTTCCTATACATGGTTTCAGGTAGTCATATCTATGCTGTATACAACTTGAAATGTCTCTTACATATGATGTTAAATGATCACATCTACACTGTATACACCTTTTCATACGTTTATGTATGGTGTCATATGATCACATCTACATTGTATACACCTTTTCATACGTTTATGTATGGTGTCATATGATCACATCTACATTGTATACACTTTTTCATACCTCTTTGTATGATATAAAATGGTCACGTCTACATTGTATACAACCTGTCATGTATCTTCATATGGCAACCTGACCTCGTACACAAGGTTCAGGTCACATCTACAATGTAAGTGGTCACATCTAAATTGTATGCAGTTAGCCACGCCTCTGCATAAGGTGTCAAATGATCACGTTTACATTGTATGCAGTTTGTCATGCCTCTACGTAAGGTATCAAATGGTCACATATACATTGCATATAATACAGATTTTTTTGTACTACAGTTTCGTGATTGTTCTATCGTATATCTACATACTGCTTTTCATTGTTTTTTGGGTTCTAATACTGACATCTACGTATGTCCGGCTTATTAGAGCTTGGAAATCCAAATAACTATACTGAATATAAATTTTGTTGACATTAATAACTAAATTTCAATAAATTAATTACTACGTTGAGCTTCCTTTGCCTATATCTTCTTCATGTTACCGAACTGAAAATAATATCCATACAAAAACACTTGAACCAAAACGTATACGAAGGCAGAAGAGAAGTCGTGAAACTGTCCCGTCATTATTTGTTAAGCACTGTGTTAATAAAAGCAGTGACACGAAGAAAATAATTATTCAGTCATTGAAAATATGTTTTCGTGTCATGATGAAAATTCGTTACTAGATCTATATAGCACGATAATTTATATTAGCAATAAGCTCAAAATACTAGTAGTCTCTCTTCGTGGTATTATTAGATTTTCCACCATCATGAGCAGAATAAAAACTTCGTGAAATCTTGCCTAGTTGTTTGTAAACTGTTTTATCATGTTATATTGTTTTCGGTGTATTATTGGTAAAAGGCAAGGTAGAAAAGGATGAAATATCACAGATAAACCTACCTCAAGCTGGAGTTCCGGAACAAAAACACGAACACTGACAATATCCTCATTAGTTTGACTACCACTGCCATCTGCTGTTTCCATAGCAACCGCCTTCATGACCACCTAGCTCCTACATCTGGAAATGTAATGTAAAACATCAAACACAAGTCTTTATCAGCTGCCTAGTGTTGGAAAGCTTTACACATTCGACAAGTTTATATATTTTTCCACTTACCATTAGCTTTCCCACTTTGCACGTTTCTTTCACAAAAATAGAAAACAAATTGTGAACCAAATATAAAAGGCTTCAACTGTATTCTTTTAAAGCTAGAAATAAAAACTCATACATATTTAGTCGTATATAATTACATATAAAACATTGACGAATCATAACGTGTATTAGAGTACAAAACAGGACAAACAGAAACTTTGGATAACGTTGCTTCTTCATTCTTGAACTAGTTTTTCCTAAGAACTATCTCAATTTTGCCACATTTTTATATAACCATAGCTTCTTCAAATATAGCTGTTTTTTTTTTTTATATAAACCAAGATTTTGTTGCGCTTCGTAAGTACTAACATAGGAAACATATATATAAAAAGATAAAAAAATTGCGCCTTTATAACCGTCTTCACTGTTAACTTCTTTCGTTATACAAAGAAGCCTATTTTTCGTGCTTTTGAGGCGGCATCTCTGTATTTTATCGATTACAGTGTTCCTGATACAGAACTTAAACCCGTAGATAAACATCAGTAGTATACCGATCAGCGCAGTCTCTGTTAACCATTCTAGAATGAGGAGGATAATCTGTAGACCTCATGATTACACACTATTTACACTTTCATAATGTTTGACATTTATGAGGGTTTTTGTTTTGTGTGTGTAATGTATTGTTAGCAATCAGGATATCAAAATTTGTTAACCCGGATGACAAGTACACGATACTTTTTTTTTCGCGTAAAGCTACACAAGAGCTATCTGTGCTTAACCATCTCTTATTCTGATATGAGACTAAATGTAAGGCAAATAGTTAACACCACCCACCGCCGACTTTTTGGCTACTCTTCTCTTACCAAATAGTGTGAATTGGCGCATCCATGGCCCCAAAACGTGGAAGGCATTCTTGCGGCAAGGGGTTGCGAACCTTGAACTCTCTAATTTCAAGTTTAGGCACCCTAACTACAAAACCACCCTCGGCCCATTTGCTACTGAAATTTGCCTCTTTTACAGCAATATAAAAATACAATATATATAGTTGACACCATAATATTATAAGAAAGACTTTAAAATGATTACTAGCGTTAGTGTAAATAAATTGTAGTGTATTTTTTCTTAACTAGTTATAAGCCTAATTTGAGTAAAAGCTATTAACGCTTTGCGAAGCGAAATAAGCAAGTGTCGTTGTGAGTTTTAACTTCACACTTCTAACAATAAAGCACGTTGGTGTTCAAGTGTCACTCCAGGACGAACAAAATATCGTATCAGCACGTACACACGTGCTTAAAACACTCATCGGCTTAACTAGTTCACACAAGTTTTTGTATTTTAAATACACAACAATTGTATGTGCTTTAATACTTCATGTTAAAACACTCATCGGCTTAACTAGTTCACACAAGTTTTTGTATTTTAAATACACAACAATTGTATGTACTTTAATACTTCATGTTAAAACACTCATCGGCTTAACTTGTTCACACAAGTTTTTGT
>NW_013668314.1:30938-34773 GCF_000517525.1 Limulus polyphemus
GTTAAAACACTCATCGGCTTAACTAGTTCACACAAGTTTTTGTATTTTAAATACACAACAATTGTATGTACTTTAATACTTCATGTTAAAACACTCATCGGCTTAACTTGTTCACACAAGTTTTTGTATTTTAAATACACAACAATTGTATGTACTTTAATACTTCATGTTAAAACACTCATCGGCTTAACTTGTTCACACAAGTTTTTGTATTTTAAATACACAACAATTGTATGTGCTTTAATACTTCATGTTAAAACACTCATCGGCTTAACTTGTTCACACAAGTTTTTGTATTTTAAATACACAACAATTGTATGTGCTTTAATACTTCATGTTAATACACTCATCGGCTTAACTTGTTCACACAAGTTTTTGTATTTTAAATACACAACAATTGTATGTGCTTTAATACTTCATGTTAAAACACTCATCGGCTTAACTTGTTCACACAAGTTTTTGTATTTTAAATACACAACAATTGTATGTGCTTTAATACTTTATCTATCAGTCTATCTTTCCCTCTTGTTTTCGTGCAACTGTCTTTATTCGTTCATTCACTAATCAAATGAACTGTTTACTTATCTGTCTTTCGCAGTTAACATTTTTATGTGCAATATGAAATTAAATGATAGCATACAAGAAATAAGGAAAACACGAACTGACTACGACGGACAACTCTCTTTACCTTGTACGAATAATTAATGGACTGCACATACACGACGTTAACGAACAGTAACGTCCCTGTATATGGAACATAATTTATTCATCATAAACCGCCAGTACACCATCATCACATGAACGGTCATATAAGAGATACATAAGATTCAGGTATAGTCATTTCTAATATAGAACTGGTGACCAGAGACAATCAGGAAGCGACATCTGCCGTTTACGCGACTACTCTTTATTGTTACAGTTATAACTTCTCCACAACTCAAAGGCAAAACGTGTTTAGCGGAATACCCTTCCCGATCCCAACCAAGCACGCAAGCCACTGGGCTACACCCAGCTTCTCCACGAAGATATATTTTAACATCAAAGTGGCTCTGTTAGAATATATATATATAGTCCAAGAAACCGTTCAAAAAGAAAGTATTAAACATAACCGAAGGAATAGATTAAAAACTAAAGAATTATATCTAGATAAATCGGTGATTTATTAAATTTCGACTAATTTCCTTTTAGCATAAAAAGATTATACAGGTCTATTAAAGCAAAAAAAATACACACGTCAACATTTACGTAATTTGCACATAGTTCTCATATTGTTAAAACTATACAAGGTAATAAAGACACTACTACAGTCGTAAGTACTTGACTATATAAACGCATATTTGCATCCGTTTACTACATATTTCCACGTATTTATGAATTACGTTTCTAAAAAATAAGCAACCGTTTCATTTGTGAGAAACATACGACAACGATGATATTCAGATTAACGGAACAAGAGCATATTGTAAGTTCAGATCACCCGAATTCGCTTGTTTTCTTGTGTCTCAATCTATATAGATCGCTCACTTCTTTATCTACATACTTGTCACGATCTTCTTTTCTATGTTTCTACTCTATGCACCTCTTATATTCGTTTTATTATTCCATGTATCTTTATCATCTCTTGTTGTTGTTTTTTTTTATCTGCGTAAGTAACTCGTTTTCTTTCTCTATACCTACTTCTCAGTCTCTTTCCTTAATCCAAACATTAGTGCATCCACTAGATTAAAACCTGTTTTTCTAAGTTCCCTCTACTTCTACATCTATCTAATAAACAAACTGCAGAAAGGAAAGGATTACCGACAAAATACGGATCGCCTTTTCTCGGTATTTTGTCCTAGTTCTGCAGTGTTCTATTCATGGGCTCGGTATCAGAGCAAGCAAATCTAATCACACGACGTCCGAGTGGTCAGGCTCGAGTCTGTAAGTCTATTTACTTAATTCCTACACTCTTCCCAATTTCCTATCCAAATGCTGTTAGCTATACTTCGATGAGAGTGATCTGCTGAATTACATTAGAAGCGTAAACCGGAAAAATTCCTTACGTAAATTTGAAATTAAATATATAAAAAAAAAGAAAAAAGAAATGAAATACATATTTACTTTCAGCTTTTAAGAGTCCGACTTGTATCTATCTCTTTTTCCCTCTAGGGCCTAGGCGACACGCACAAACATTGCCGTGCTTGGGTATATCATACGTTCGATGGTTGCGAGGCACGTGACTTGAGTCAGCCTGCGCATAATATATATGCAGTCACGAGCAGTCTTGCTCCAAAAGAAATAGCTCCACGTGCAGCACTTAATGAGCTTTGTGATTAATAACATAACTCATTTATAGATGATATGCCACAAGCTTTACATCCCAAGGTCTTTCGCGTGGCCCACTCGCCTCATCAGAGCGAATGATACAGTAGTTTGATTTACATTAGCTGACACGTACATCCTAAAAACAAGCAGCTCGTTTGCACTAGGTAACAACCCACCTGACGCAGCCTCTATCAACATTTGGAATAAACACACATGTAATGTTTAAGGCTATTAATCAAAGAAGTACAAGGGACTGAGTACGTTTATGTTTAAACGATTTTGGAGCCTCACCACGACGTTACAAGTCCGTGTATCTGCGTCCGGTTAGGCTTTATTTCACAACCATGCTCTTTGACAATAACCATACATCGTAGTTTCCACTGCAAAAGACTCTGTCATAAAGCTGTCAAATCTAAAGCATGCCCATCCTTTTTGTATGCTTTCCATAAGCCACCTGATGAAAGAGGACGACGATTTCCTTCCGCCCGTTTCAACAGTCTGATCATACAGAAATCCATAGACGCTGCATCTGATTATTGACCATTATGCCTTCGTATGGCAAAGCATAAATACCCATTTTATTCTCCAGTTACTTGAGGTGTGAAAATGTTCAAAGATATGTTATGGAAACAACTTATGTATACATGACTTGTGTCGCTTTTCCAAACCTAGATCTTTCTTTGTTGCGTTGACCTTTGTGTTTGTATATTCTCACCAATTACAAAACGCCGCATTCCGCTCACCACGACTGGGATATGATTTTTTGCATGTCTCTTCCTAGATGATCTAAGTACAAGGGATATCCCAGTCTTGGAAACTCTAAGTCTCCAACCTGAACACATTTAGATGACTTTAGTTTATGAATATTTTGCGTCAGAAAGGGCTGTTACATACCCTTCGCAAAATCATTCAATTTTCGGTAGCAGCATACTACCTACATAAAGCTAAACAATATCAAAATGTTGTTGTGATAAATACCATTCAAATGCAACTTTATAAATATTGTGGTTGTCAAGTAACTTGCATTTTCAAAATCGTTTTAATATAACGTAATCAATTCTCTATAAAGATGGGGCACTATACAACTTTGTTTGTCATATATCGAGTAATGAATTAACTAGCCTCTCCTTTATTTCAGACTATGATGAGAAAAAAATTAAGTTCCTTCATTCTACAGTATTTACGTGAGTGTCACTGCCTCACATTAAAGGATCTCTTATTTCTAAATAAATACAGATGTCGTAATGTACATGAACTACCGATTTTTAAAACGTTGGAAATTCATAAAACCCACAGTTTTTTAATAGTTGAACTTTAAGTTTATCACACTTCTTTAGCTTAAGGACTGTCAAAACATTATACATAATATTATCTCGTAACTCAACAAAACAACGGTCTCGCTACCTGAAAAGTTTCGAGCTGGCTATGGAAACGTACAGCTCACCAACATATCTTGAATATTGTTACGTCTCTGGTTGTTAGTTAATTTCCCGTATAATTTCTTTCCAATGAAACTTTAGCGACACAAGTC
>NW_013668314.1:35099-39961 GCF_000517525.1 Limulus polyphemus
ATCTCTGTCTGCAATTCAACTACATTGTTGCCGTCAGTTCTTGGCGGTCTTATATACAAGAATACCGAAATCTAGTAAACACTCGAGGCTTCACAAACCTTCGAGAATATGACGTGTTACTAGCGTCACGTGACCCCCCCTGTCGTAACAATATTATAACGAAGCTTTCTGCAAAATCCATCCTCAACGTCTCATGTTCAAACTGGGTATCATAAAGAAATTTACAAAAAGGCATCGTCATTATATCATTTACAAGAACTAGTTATGAAAAAATTAGATAGGCTTAACCATCACATTAATCTTAAAGGCATCGTCATTACATCATTTACAAGAGCTGGTTATGAAAAAAATAGATAAGCCTAACCATCACATTAATCTTATAAGTATTGGTAAGATCAAAATATTCAAAGAACTTAGTCCTAAGTATCACAACTGCTATCAATGCTGTCCATATCTGGGGAAGGGGGCGTACGTTCCTAACATGAATTTCCTTGTTAAGTCTTTGAATGGAACTCTCACTTGACCACAGTGTTATAAATGTCAGTGAATCTGAAATAAGCAAATCGGATATTGAATGCATAAAACATATTGTTACGACAGCGGAAGTCACGTGACTCTAGTAACACGTCATGAACTTCTAGAACGTTCATGTCCCTTCCTGAAGCCTCGAGAGGTTACTAGACATGCGGTATTCTTGTATATATAAGCCGCCAAGAAGTGACGGCAACAATGTGTAATTGAATAGCAGACAGAGATAGATACGGACAGATGAGTCAAGCGCGTGAGTCGTTCGTTGCGAATTATAGCGTTTGTTATAGCGTGGCTGTGGAAATTAAGTGTATTTCAAAGTTGTATTGAGAAAGAATAAACCAGTTTTATTTAAGAAAGGACTTTTATCGCTAAAGTTTCATCGGAAAGAAATTATACGGGAAACAAACTAACGACCAGAGATGTAATAATATAGTAGTTGTACATGTTATTAGGCTAAATTTCATATTCAATGTTTTCTTTCTATATTCTGCCAAACAGGTAATATATTAATTTATTGTACTGAAGTCCGAACAAAAAGCAATGGTAGCACTCCACAACTACAACAAATAAATGTCATTAAAATGTTTAAAACATCTACTCAAAATATTAATGAGCATTTCTATAAAAAAAAGAAAAAAAGAGTCCAACTAGGCCTTATCTGGACATCGTCTAACACCAGTCCAGGAATACTGAATGGCCGAGTCTCGCCGAGATTAGATGATGTTCCGCCACAAGAAAATGACAATAACTCCCGTTTGCACATTGTTTGTAAGATTCTCGCGTAGAACATTCTGACAACTATATCTTATACCCTATCCCGTCCTTATCATTTAGGCTGAAAACTCTAGGCAGAGACATACCTTTTTCACGCAATTTTGGTACACATGTGGAAAGTGACCCCTTTGTGTTAAAATAAAACCTACAGATTATATATATTATAAATACATAACGCGCATTACGAATTTTGTTAACATATACATTATTTTTACGCGTTTTTTCTTCGCGCATGGGTACCAAGTTTGCTGTCAAG
Source organism: Limulus polyphemus (assembly GCF_000517525.1). Taxonomy (NCBI): domain Eukaryota; kingdom Metazoa; phylum Arthropoda; class Merostomata; order Xiphosura; family Limulidae; genus Limulus; species Limulus polyphemus. The sequence goes on from NW_013668314.1 coordinate 36,661, forward strand.
TGTCCCCCCACCTCCAAGGAAGAGGGTTAACCACATGTGTTATCTTAAGTAGGTGGGTGTATTTAGAGGTCACTACTGCGAGGCTGCTGTGATTGGCTAAGAACAATTTAACGTTTTCTTTGTGTGTTATTAGTTATTTATAACAAGCCCAACCACATTAAAATTTTTGAAAGCCTCTTTATTGCTGAAGTTCGTAAATTATATTTAATAAGTTGTAAAGCAGTTTCTGGGTTCCACCTTCATTAACATGATCAGATTTAAATAATAATTAAGGATTTTTTACTTTACACATTAGCATCAGATAAAAAGCTTTAAGATGCTAGAGTAAGTATGTAAGTTCATTAGAACATTCCATTGCTCCGGTAGGTTGGATTTGTTATGACTTTGAAATATAAACATTGCAATTTAAAATGTTAGAATAAGCATCAAAATAGGCAAGATATTTATTTTTTCACTTTATCTATGAATTTAAAACCCAGTCAGGGAGACATATTTGGTGGGTTGATTCCCAAGCAAAGCTTTCCGGTACTCTCCTTTTTAAAATTTTTGAATAAATATTTTAACTCCTTGCAATATGTGGAATCTGAATTGCTCACAGCGTGGCCAAATTTGTACTAGTTTCCATGAGGGAGTAAAAATAATTCAAAATACCACACAAAACATGGTAGTGGCTGCTTAAGTTGTGCAATACAAGATCTGATTCCTCAGCTCTATAAAGCCGTTTTCTCTGCGGTTTTGACGAATTCTGTCAATTGAAGTGAGCCAGGAACGAATATTTCAAGCCAGTGTAAAGTAGCTCCTACTATTTTGGATAAAAGGAACACAATCAGCCAACCAGGTAAACTCGGCATTTTCTTGGTCGATCACTACTGAGAAGCGAGTGTTTTTGGCGTTATAGCTTGTTTTTTTAGGGTACTATATCGAACCCTTTATCGGAGTACATTTTACTGTTCTAATTCGAATACCGGAAGATGTGACATCCCTCTGTAGCCCACCCAATTCCCAACGTTCGGTCTCATCGACCCACATATTGGGTGTTGACATGCTGTACATTTAATTAATTAAAAATGTTACGAGAAATTCAACACAAATCAACAAATTATTATGTGCAGAAGACTTTTCAAAATGTGTTCAACGTGTCTAATTTAAACACGAAGTTGTGCAACATTTTCACACATGACTGCCTTTAATTTCTGTACCAGTCATTACTGACAAAAATATGAAATTTTCAAATTCTGAGTTTTTCATGCAGATACATGTAGGTATATAAGGGATGATTTTTTTTTCTCCAAACCATTGTCAGTAGAGCTAATATAGTGTGGTGTTACCGTTAAAGTGCATAAACAAATAGAATTAACACCTTCTAACAGAGTCAGAGTCAAATATTTACATGGTGCTGATTGGAATTTAATAAAACTTGCAAAACAACTCAAATGTTCATCAAGTACTGTGAAATACAAATTGGACAGGTACAAGAAAACCCAGTCCTATAGCTTCAGAATATGCAGGGGACAGAGAAAAATTTACCGAAAGAGATTTTGGACATATAAAAATCAGCACGTTGAAGAATTGAAAGAAAAAATAACTTGCTGATGACACTAACATAAATAGTTTCAAAATGTAGAGTCTCACTAGCTGCAGAATTATGTCTTTTGGAGAAGGGAAGCAGCAAGAAAGCCCTTATGTATAGTGCACAAAAATAATATAGTAAAGAGATTAGCTTTTGCAAAATAATATATAACCTGGTCTTTGGAACAGCTGTACAAGATGCGTTAGGCAGATGAGTCTAAATTTGAACTGTTTGGTTTCAACTGATATGTATATGGTCGCAGAAAAATCAGTGAGAGGTTACAGAAGGAGTGTCATGAGCTAACAGTCAAGTATGAAAATAGCTTTATGATAGTTTGGAGTACACTAAGTGCGAATGATGTTCATCGTGTCCAGAAAATTGATAGAATCATGGATCACCATAAATACCACAGTAAATTAGTCCATCATCATGTTATACCCTCTGAAAAGAAGAAGATTGAATAGAACTTCATACTTCAAGAAGATAATGACCCCAAACATACTGCTAAAAATGTACAACTTATTTGGCAAAGAAACAAAGTTCAGTAGACCTCCAGCAAATGGAATGACCATCACAAAGTCCAGACCTTAACCCCATGAAACAAATCTGGATTTGCTGGAATCCATTCTTGACAAAACTACTAGTCATGTCAATGAAAGCCTCTAGACACTTCAAGTAAAATGGAATCAAACTGCATCAGAGACTTTGAGAAAATACAAGTAGACAATCCCATATAGATGTCAAGCTGTTATTAACACCAAAGGTGGCAACACTAAATATTATCATAAAAGAAACTTAAAATATTATTTGTGTGCACATTTTGTAATAGTTTCCTTTAAGATTAATTTGAAAATATTGCAGTTTAACTTCTGAAGCAAATTAATAAGTAATTTGTACGTAAAGCTCATAAAACGACAACTTGTTGTGGTGTTCTAGCAAATTTTAATATACTGCACGTTTAGGATTTGCAGTTTTGGTGTTATTGATATCGACTTTGACCCTCTAAATGTGCAAAAACTTAAAAGCTTCGAAAGACCTAAACAAACTCAGATCCTTCACGCCTCCAAAAGAACACATGTTTATAGTTCACACATACCCCTGTGCATTCTGAGGGGTGCACATATTTATTTCAAAAACTTGGTATGAATGACAGATGCTTGTATAACAACAGGACTTCACAAAACCACCAGTTTCAAGAGCTGGGCATGACAGAGATGGCTATAGACCATAGCTACGCTATCTTATCAGCTACAATAATTTGTTAATCTGAATTAATCTTTAGAATTAAAGCCTTACCTGCTCACCAATTGCGAAAGTCTGAAAAACCAAAAAATCATAAACAGATAAAACAAAACATAGGCATTACCGTATGATCATTAAAAGCACTGTATATGGTGGGACTATTTCAAAGTACAAGCCTAACCATCATATTAGCTACAAAACTAAGCACGATGAAAATATCCATAGATCTAAAAAGTCTCGCCATCACATCATCTAGATGCCTAGATTTTAATAAGGTATCTATATATAACACATAGGCTTTAAGATATATTAAATGCTTACAGAATATATATGTCTAACTACTAGCTGAATAAGACGAAAGTATCTACAGAATGTAGGCCACACTATCTTATTTGACTTAACAACAGGGTGTGAGGGTAAGTTTACAGAATGTGAACTTCAACATCTCATCACCTTCGAGAACTGGTAGTTAAAAAGAAGGTATTGTTA
>NW_013668314.1:40584-49866 GCF_000517525.1 Limulus polyphemus
TTTATTCTTTCTGAATACACCTTTGCGATACACTTAATTTCAACAGTCGCGCTATAACAAACGCTATAATTCACAACGAACGCTTCACATGCTCGACTCAACAATACTCTGTCTGCAGTTCAATTACAAAGCATTACATTGTTGCCGTCACGTCTTGACCGTCTTATATATAAAAGAATACCGAAATCTAGTAACCTCCCGAGGATTCACGAAGCTTCGAGAATATGACGTGTTACTAGAGTCATGTGACCTCCGCTGTCGTAACAGTATCTACATAACTCTGAACGTAGCCTTCAGCTTTCCATTAGCATCACGTGCTTGAAAGCATAAAGATATTTTCCGAACGTAGGCCTTGTCACTCTGATAAGAATTTAATTTAACGTGAGAAGAAAGTATCTTGATAAAGTAAGCCTCGTCATACTATAACGTAAGAGAATTCAGTAAAACAAATAAATTAACAGGATAAAGATTCAATCTTACCATTCTGAAAATGTGTGATAAAAATATATACAGTTCGAAAGTATTTATAAAGTACTAACTACACCACCCCATCAGGTTTACGAGCTGGGTAAGAATTCGGTAGTTACAAAAAATATGCCTCACTGTAGATACGACAAAGATATCTACAGAACGTAGGCCTGATCACTCCACTAAATTAAAAAGCTGTGAATTGACCCAAAGGTATCCACAGAACATACCTATTCATATTATCAGTTTTAAGTCACGAGTATGAAGATGATAATCACAGAAAATAAGGCAACACCATTCTATTACATTCGATAGCTTAAAATAGTAAAATTATATACAAAAAGTAGACCACTATCCTGTCAACTGTCACGTATTTATGAACCAAGCTTCACCATCCTTTCTTTATTCTCGGATCTTGAAGCAGAAAGGATGGTTTCGCCATTTCGTTTTGTTTCAGATATGGATATGTCAAAAACAAAAGTACATCACCCCACCATTAACTTAAAGATCTAGGTATGACAAAAAAAAACTGTTTACTAAAAGAAGATTTCATCTTCCCATCAGATTCAAAAGCTGAATATGGCAATGGAATCTTCAAGATGTATGCTTCGCCAACTCTTCAGCATTAAAACTGGGTATGATAAAACTATATACAGAAGGTAGGCCACACCATCCTGTCAGCTTTAAGAGCTAGATATAACAAAAATGTATACAGAAGGTAGGCCACACCATCCTGTCATCTTCAAGAGTTAGTTATAACAAAAATGTATACAGAAGGTAGACCATATCATCCTCTCAGCTTCATGAGCTGGATATAACAACAATGTATACAGAAGGTAGGCCACAGAATCCCGCCTGCTTAGCGAGCTAAATATAAACAACAGTGTACACAGAACGTAGACCACACCATCCCGCCAGTTTAAAGAGATACAACAGGTATGTTTCGTCATTATATTAATTAAATAATCTGATTACGAAGAAAATTGGACAACATGTAGGCTGTCAGATACGAGTCAAGAGCTACGTATATCCCAAAGTATTTCATCAGGTTTGACAGCAATATATAACGAAGGCATCTAAAGAGGTAGCTTATTATACTATGGAGCCATAAAACTCAGACTCGTATTTATCAAACAGAGATTAGATTGTTATTTTAAATAGTACTTTTAAGATAATTAATGCGTCGAATATAATCATACGAGTTTACAACGGTACAATTAACTATAATTTGATGATTTACTGGCAATGACATTATTTCGGTATAATCGTGAATTGTTGTGCAACGTATGGAAACGAATCAAGTTTTACCGAACTTTCGATATATTAACGCGAATATAATGTGTTATTATTTATGATAATCAAATGATATGTTACTTTTTTTTTTATATTGAGAACGCGTAAAGAAACAAACTGAACAAACATTTTTCGACTGTAGAGACCCACACCCCTGCGACCCCCCAGTGGCACAGCGGTATGTCTGCGGACTTAAAACACTAGAATCCGGGTTTTGATACCCGTGGTGGGCAGAGCACAGATAGCCCATTGTGTTTGGTTTTGTGCTTAATTACAAACAAACAAACACACACCCGCGCAGAAGGGGTCGGTCCTCTGTTGTACTTAACAAGAGTTAAAAAGTTACACACTTCGCTCCGCACTAAACGCAGATAGCCCATTGTCCAGCTTTGCGTTTAGCAACAAACAAACACTCTTATCACTTTGATATAAGTTTAACAAAGCAGCAAGTGTACAACTTATGTTAAACTTATATCAAAGTTTTTCTTCATTACCCATTCAAGCCGTCTCCAGCCATTATTAGTCTCAAAGTGGGTTCCTCGTCATCGAATTTAAACACTCTATCGCTTTCTGGGTATATCTTGTACAATATATGTCCACATTTTGATAGTTTGTTCCAGTATGTCCCTAAGGTTTACTAGTGGAGGATTAATTACTTTTATATAAAAGTATTAATATATGAACAGATACACGTTTTATTTGACGAAAAAATACAAAATAAAATTCCACCCATTTTCTCAATATGCGTAGAATATCCTCAAATACACTGCATGTTAATGGACAAACCTTAACTATTGAAAGAGAGTTCATGTCTAATTTTCAAGAACACGGTAACTCATTACTGTAAACAGGTTTAAGAATATATTGACATGCACGAGTTTTCAATATAAAATCATACTTAAGTGGAGTTTACCGCATGTTTCTTGTTTATGTACATAAAATGGTAAAGATGGTTTTCCTTATTATACCAAATAAGCCAAAACAAATCGGAATAGTTTAAATTTCATTAATTACAAATGCTAATCTATTTTTGCAACCATTTATTACTGGTCTTGTACTTTCATGCAACGTGTTTGAATCTTTAAGGCAAAGAAATTGCTAAAAAATATTAATTCATACATTATAATTTATCTGGAAATACGACTTAAAGTTATCACATGAAAACTTTCCAGCTTTCCACAAGCCGTTTATCTCAATTATAGTTTGCAACTGTTTATTTAAAAGGTGGATTGTTTTCAAACCAAAATATCTTTCGTGAATGAGAACATTTCAGTAGTTGCAATTCGACCTTCGCAGCTGAAAGTGCTGCCATCTGTTGAATAATATGTGACAAAAGTTGTATTTGTTACTCGATAAATAAAAATATAGAATAAAAGTTCCTTAACCTTTAGGTTACAGACCCCAAGTTCAATCTATTCTAACAACATTTCGTGTTAATGTGTTCGTAATGTTTGAAACCCAGAAATCGTCATTTGACTAAAACACACAGTGTGTACACATAGGTGAAATAATTACCTGATATGCCACCCACGTTGTCGAGAGATAAATTAAACATTCATTTACAAACAAACGTACAATTAGCTGATAAACACACATTTAAAACGAACAAAAGAAAGACTATCAAATACTCTGGCCTTGCGTGGGAGAACAAGAAAAACCACTGGAGCTGTTATCTTTTTCTTATCATAATTGCTTATTTTCAGTTCCCACCAGTCAAACCGCGAAAAAATCTTACAAGACAAGCTGCGATTCTGCTCTGACCTTCACTTGTATGGAATGAGGATACAATAACACTAACAAAGCTTATCGAGGCTCATTTAAATCACCAACAACGTTGCGTACAACGAGTTTTAAAACAAAGGTATATTGATATCTTTTACATTATATTAGTTAAATGACGTTGACTACTGTAGCAATATTTTATATATATTTAATTCCCTCCCCCATCCCCCCAATTTACTAGAAATTTTAACCTCGCCCAACCCGAAAAAGTGTTTACAATTTAAACACACTATATAAACAGGGTGTGGCTATTTAGCAAGATAATTTATTTCACTGTCATGGAACGACAGCAGAAACTAATTAATTCTAACAGTATTAAAATCTGGTAATGTTATTTTAGAGAGTTTATCTGTAATATTTTTTAGCTGTGTTTCATTTTGAATGATTCAGTATTAAAATACACGTGGAGAATGGTTAATGTTTAAAGATAGGGCTGGACATGTATTTTTTTTATATATAAAACTTTGATGAAACTGGTTTTGAAAGTCCGTTTCCATACGTTTTCTAAATGATTTACGTATTCGTCTCAATACACAGATAAACATATACAATGTACACACAATACACACATGTATATCTTACCGGTGTCCCACGATCGGTAAGCGATAAGTTTAAGGGTTTTCAACACTAAAATCCATTTATACAAATCTACCAAATTTAACAACATTAAACGATGCCCGTTAACAAATGGCACCGTTTAAATAAAAAATGTGGAAAAATTATTGCACAAAAATTATATATATATATATATTGTAATAAATAGTGCCATTATAATCGAAGTCGTTTTTCCACGTATTTCTTTGAATCAACATTATTGTATGATATTTTTCACTTATTATTACAACGAATACAATTAAAATACAAAACAAAAATTTCACTCTTTAACATACTACTAAATAGTAAGATATTTAGAAAAATAAACACGAATAAGAGAGGGTTAGCACATCACTCCACGCGGACACACTATGGTTATAATATTCGAAATTCTTACCGGTTCCTGTCACTTTGCAGCATATTTTAAAAAATTACGCCGAAGTCTACTCGCGTAAATAACTACGACATACCAACTTGGATTAAGGAGTTACGACTTCAACAGAAAGCGTAGTCCAGACTAGCGAACGTAGAAAGCAAATGAGCATAGGTTATTTTTGTCCTCAACACACGCCCGGTACCAACAGCTCGCTACGAGTGTTGGTTGAGGCACCTCTGAAAGTCGCCGATCTCTTCGATTTTCTAAATAGTTCTTGCTCACAAACGTACACAGTAAACGTCGTTGCTGATGTCGTTCTTGCACGTAGTAAACGTCGTTGCTGATATTGTTGCAAGTGAGAAAATGAAAATATTTATTTCCGTTTCATCACCGCTTCATTGATCGAGAAATCGAAGGCAGTTCTTGGTCTTTTCGTAAAACAGATCGTTTTGGTTTTCAGTCTTATTGGATTACCGTAGCTATGCAAACTTACTTATAAAAACACGACGTTTCGCATTTTCCAATAGAGTGATAGATTAGTTTGAAAATACAGTACAACAAATATTACGTCATTTATTCTTCCATGTTTCTGTATGCTCGATTTTACGGAAGAGTGAGAATACAAGTGATCAATAATTCCGAGCACGTGCTGTGGACGTTTTAGTATTGGATAAAGGAATCAAGTTGTGTGAACTCGGAACGCGTACAATGCACGATGTAATGTCGTCATTGTATATAAATAAACTAGGTGCAACGTAAAAAATGTAAATTAAACTATATTTGTGACCTTTCATTTAGAACATTAGATTATTCCCTTAAAAGGTGATAACATCCTTTATACCCAAAATAAATTCAAAAGAACATTTAAAAAAAACTTAGGCAGTAAAAATGTTTTCACGAATTCCCGGAATCTATAACGTTGTTGGTTGTCAGAGAAGGGCTTTTGAAAGATTTTTACAGAATACACATGATGGAATCAGACCTGACAACAATGAGACGGATCACAATTGTACCATGTTTTAATACTCACTTTGCATTACAAAAATTAAATGTTAACAGCTTGTTTGGTGAAACACTGAAAACTGAATTACTATTTTCACTTAATACACAAACTTCAATTGAGGTGGCGCTGTGAACATTGCAACACCTGGCTACAATAACCAGTAATCATCGGTTAATTTTTTTTATCCATCGGTAATAGTAAATTATTATATCATGAAAGATAAAGACAATTATTAATGATACTTGCAGGTTTGTTACTGTAACTAAATGATTACAGAATTGTTTTATTTATGTTTTATCTATTTATTTCTCTGAAAATTATCATTTGATGGATATCACACGCACCCAATTATGTTGGTGCTGATCTGTGAACATTAGTCTATAATGTAACAATAACGGAATTGTTTTTATACCACAGCTAATACAGGACTTTGAAGAAGCCACTGTTACTTAATTAAACACGTTGAAAATTTTCTTGGACTTAGCCACGAGTTCCTTTGCTTATTATTTGGTATGTTGAATTTGTATACGACTCTTGTATCCAACTTTTCAATTCACAACCAAACTGGATCTTTGTGATATACAACTCTGGATAACAGTTGTTGCCCTGAATCAACCAGTTTGTATACATTCTTATTCATCTACTTCTTAGTTTATTAATTTTGAAGTCAGTTTAGATTGATGCCCGTTTCTAATTTCTAAAAAATAAACAAAAACGTTTTGTGGTTGAGTTTTCGAGCATATATATATATATATATATATATATATATATCAAGTAGTTCAAACACTGCTAACCTAATCTTTTCATTTCAAATCCAGCACTGGGCAATAATTTATTATTTACGAATTTAGACACTAGGGTACTGTGTGTTTTTGAAGTTAAGCACAAAGCTACACAATAGGCTATCTGTGCTCTGCCCACCATGGGTATCAAAACACGGTTTCTAGCGTTGTAAGTCTGTAGACATGCCGCTGTGCCATTGGGGGGCCGCTAGGGTACTTGCCGTAAAGAATATACTTTTAAACTGGGTAAATGTAACCATTAAGTAAATAAAACGATATCCATTACATACTCGTTCGTTATAAACCATATATCAGTAGATAATTTCACCGTAGTTGTAAAACACACGTTAAAGATCAACTGGACAAATTCTTAACATAAATTTCTAGGTTTAATAAATAGATTTAATGATAACATTATACACAGAACTAAACGTACAAAAAATTAACCAGTGTTCTTGATCAAGTACTTTAGTGATGCAATCCTCGAGTTTTTTATTATTCTTACAATTCAGTCAAAGCTTTAAAAAAAGACTACTAAACAATATTTATTATCTGCACGCATGGCAGTAACGTTTTACTTTCTTGATACTAAAGAGAAAGAACATACATATCATATCACTCACTTCCTTCTAACAACAATGTATCATGGATCGCATGCAGTTGACAAGACTAGTTAGCTATTCCCAGGAACCTAGGGCAATAATGATGTAAACGCTCGCGCTCAGAAAACAAAATTATGGACAAAAGAATTGAGTTTTTGGTTAAAGAATTTCGTGACGTGCTAGAATTGTACATATGAAAAATGTACACTGAAATATTGAAGGTTTAAATTTTTACACAAAGGCTTAAAAATATACAAAGAATGTAAAACCAGTGTTGAATCCAGACATTTCCACCGGAGCGGGAGAGATGTGAAGCTGCGGGGTGGGGGTTTATACAGGGGGAATTCCCCCTGTAGTTTACTCCCCTGAATTCAACATTGTGTAATATCCATTTTCCAAACAAAAAATAAAAGCTCAGATATCTAGGTTAGCGATATGAAATATGTATGCACAACCAGAATGAACGTTTGCTCCTAACGTTTTAATAAAATAAGGAACAAAGAGTTTAATTAATATGTATCTACATTCCAGTATAATTAAGGAAACAAACCTTTGATTTCTTCAGTATGCGGTGCCAACTCTTGAAATAGTTTGTTAACTTATGATTAATATGTTTTAATTCCACACAGAAAATCCTAGACGAGTTCACTAGAAAGTTTGCATTCGTCACAGTCTGCTTATAGAAATTACGATTTCCCACGTGGTCCATGCAGATGCAGGAGTCACAAAACTCCCTACTATTTCGAGATCACGCGCACCTTTACCATCTCTTGCCACGCTAAGCTGAACACGAGCCAGCACGATTGTTGTTCCCGGCGGCTTTTTTTTTTAATCCAAACTTTGGTACACACGTTTGGCACGTGCCTTTGAAAGTTCGTTTTTAAAAGATCTGGTCATTGTCAAATTCGTGGGTCATACACATCAGTAAACACCGACAAGTTCTATAAGTACTCTTCATTCCGAACACATTCTCAGTCTCTCATTCTCTACATAAAATAAAAAATTTAGGGGGGATAAAATATACAACATGACGTGCCATTCTTACTTGCAGCATACGACACTCATTAAAATACCTCACATTGTGGCTTAAGTAGGATTTATACGAAAACGTATGAATCTTCAATATATTCTAAATAACTTTAAAACATTATGAAATATACTATTTTAATTTGAATAGTTCATAATTTATAAATTTACGATTTAAAGACATTTCTTTACCAAAGCATTTGCACTTTGGATTTTATAGCCAACATATAGTAAGATACGATGGTAAGTTCGCGCGTCCTTTGGAAGTTGAAACAAGCATAAGGTGAAGAAATGTTACAAAAGTAATACAAGATGTAAGAAAAGTTAGGAACACGATATGAAAATTATCTAGTCTTTTATATACCACCAAAATATAGTGGTTACACAGAAGTTCGTGACCAGAATCGAAAATAAATGTTTTTTTTTAGTACCCTGTGTTACAATCATATGATTTTTTTAAGCTCGACAAATGACTATTTTCAATAGAAAATACATACATATCCCACTAGCCTTTGACGTACATCTATAGACGCCGAGTTATCACAACATAAATAATTCCATCGCTTTATTTAACAAGAAAAACTGCGAAATTAAAATATATTTTTCCTTCGAAATATAGAATACATAAAAACACAAGGTCACGAAAGGATCGAAGAATGCTCAAATTACAATCCTTTGTCGTTTTAGATCGTTTAAAATCATTCTTACATTATAAAGCATAATCTTTAAACATTAAATGGATGGTGTTGTTGCCTAAATCACATATGATTTTATTAAAAGAATTATCTCATTATTAATGTAGCAAGTTAATCCCGGCAGTAGTTCAGAGCAAGTATAAACATACTACTTTTAAAACCAGATACATAGCTATAATATACTTACAAAAACTTATAAATATTTTCCCTCATCTCGAGACACACAGCTCCCCCTTTTGATAAACTTGCGCGAAGTTTATTTGAATACAAGATATTCTTTTCAAAACTTAGATTGTATTGTGCAACAATGCCGATGATTCTCTGTTACTTCTTTACTATAATTTTGGGTTTGATCTCCGTGGTAATCAGCTCAAATGGCCCATCATGCAACATTGAGCTACATCTAAAACTAACAAAAAAATTGTTACTTCGTCATGCAGTCTACTTATTCAAGTGTGTTAAAACGTTTTGAAACCTCAAATTACCGATTTGCATTCCGTTCGCTACAAGCGGGATCCACATGTTATTGTATCCTTGTTCCTTCGTTGGCCATGGCCAGGTGGTTAGGGCGCTCGACTCGCAATCTGAGGGTCGCGGGTTCGAATCCCCGTCCCACCAAACATGCTCGCCCTTATAATGTGACGGCCAATCCCACTATTCG